>NW_025537010.1:0-2500 GCF_020615455.1 Coregonus clupeaformis
CGCACACATGCACACAGACAGGGGCATTCCTGTGCCGTTTCAGAAAGTTCATGGAAATACGAATCACTGATGCATTTTGTTCATGTCTTATGATTGACTTGGGCAAATGAATGCGTTTTCTAACAAGTTGAATAGATTTAGTTGATTTCTAACTAAGTTCAGTAAATGTTTGAATATTGTTGAATTTCGGGTTTAATGTCTGGATTCCGTGATTCGGTCCGCAACGCCTATTTTATAGGGCCCTAGTCAATGAACTTGTCATAAATCAACATAGGATATGCCCTCTTCCCCCCAACAAGACTCAAATATATATATATATATATATATATTGGAAATGTAAGCAAGGGTTGAGCTTCTTCAGTTTGTGTCACAAAGTGGATACGTTTCTGTGTCCCTTTCAGAGTGAGTGACACATTGACTTTATATAGTGTACCAAGAGTTGTTCCCTTTCTTACGGCCATACCAGCCTGAATACGCCTGATCTCGTCCGATCTCGGAAGCTAAGCAGGGTCGGGCCTGGTTAGTACTTGGATGGGAGACCGCCTGGGAATACCAGGTGCTGTAAGCTTTTTGTCCCAGTAGAGCGTGCTCTTGTGTCATGGAGCAACTGCCTTTTATTTATCACCCTAATAATATCATGGATTGTTATTGGACTAAATGCAGTTTGTGTGTGCTGCCCTGCCCTGAATCAAATCAAATAATGGACAGTGCGTTTCCCTCAAAATATAGGCAGTACATGCAGCCTTTGTTTTAGTCTAGGAGACAGTCAATGTCTGTAGTCCATTAGGGCACTATAAAATCCCTTCAATGTTTTGCCTGATTCCGTTAATTCCCAAGTTCCCTTTTCTCCGTTTAGATTTCCCCCGTTGACCGTTTGTCCCTGTTTTGGCAGGTTTTCGCTCTCAAAAGTACACCTTTTTAATAGCAAAACAGCACAATTGGATGTTCTATGTCCACAACAATGTTTAAACCCTATCAGGTGACCATTTGTGAGGTCTGGGAAAAATGTAAGACATTTAGATTTTGGGGTGTAGTTACCCTTAAATGCAAGCGTGCACCAGGAAGAGACCTTTGTTTGGTTAAGCGGTGTTGCTGTAGAACAAATGGCAACTGGAGTGATGCAAATGATCACGGTATAATTCTGCCAGGCAGGCATAGGCTACTTTGTAGTTAACATTTACTTGCGAAGGTTTTGGGAAAGCCATTCCTTCCCTACCAGAAGAAGGTTATCATTAGCATCATCGCTAACGGCTACACAAAGTGTAGACATACGCGCCCACCGCCACACATGCACACAGACAGGGGCATTCCTGTGCCGTCCAGAAAGTTCATGGAAATACGAATCACTGATGCATTTTGTTCATGTCTTATGATTGACTTGGGCAAATGAATGCGTTTTCTAACAAGTTGAATATATTTAGTTGATTTCTTACTAAGTTCAGTAAATGTTTGAATATTTTTGCATTTCGGTTTAATGTCTGGATTCCCGTGATTCGGTTCGCAACGCCTATTTTATAGGGCCCTAGTCAATGAACTTGTCATAAATCAACATAGGATATGCCCTCTTCCCCCAACAAGACTAAAAATATATATATATATATATATATATATATTGGAAATGTAAGCAAGGGTTGAGCTTCTTCAGTTTGTGTCACAAAGCGGATACGTTTCTGTGTCCCTTTCAGAGTGAGTGACACATTGACTTTATATAGTGTACCAAGAGTTGTTCCCTCGCTTACGGCCATACCAGCCTGAATACGCCCGATCTCGTCCGATCTCGGAAGCTGAGCAGGGTAGGGCCTGGTCAGTACTTGGATGGGAGACCGCCTGGGAATACCAGGTGCTGTAAGCTTTTGTCCCAGTAGAGCGTGCTCTTGTGTCATGGAGCAACTGCCTTTTATTTATCACCCTAATAATATCATGGATTGTTATTGGACTAAATGCAGTTTGTGTGTGCTGCCCTGCCTGAAATCAAATCAAATAATGGACAGTGCGTTTCCCTCAAAATATAGGCAGTACATGCAGCCTTTGTTTTTAGTCTAGGAGACAGTCAATGTCTGTAGTCCATTAGGGCACTATAAAATCCCTTCAATGTTTTGCCTGATTCCGTTAATTCCCAAGTTCCCTTTTCTCCGTTTAGATTTCCCCGTTGACCGTTTGTCCCTGTTTTGGCAGGTTTTCGCTCTCAAAAGTACACCTTTTTAATAGCAAAACAGCACAATTGGATGTTCTATGTCCACAACAATGTTTAAACCCTATCAGGTGACCATTTGTGAGGTCTGGGAAAAATGTAAGACATTTAGATTTTGGGGGTGTGGTTACCCTTAAATGCAAGCGTGCACCAGGAAGAGACCTTTGTTTGGTTAAGCGGTGTTGCTGTAGGACAAATGGCCACTGGATTGATGCAAATGATCACGGTATAATTCTGCCAGGCAGGCATAGGCTACTTTGTAGTTAACATTTACTTGCGAAGGTTTTGGGGAAAGCCATTCCTTCCCTA
>NW_025537010.1:7500-25000 GCF_020615455.1 Coregonus clupeaformis
TGTTGCTGTAGAACAAATGGCCACTGGAGTGATGCAAATGATCACGGTATAATTCTGCCAGGCAGGCATAGGCTACTTTGTAGTTAACATTTACTTGCGAAGGTTTTGGGAAAGCCATTCCTTCCCTACCAGAAGAAGGTTATCATTAGCATCATCGCTAACGGCTACACAAAGTGTAGACATCGCGCGCGCACCGCACACATGCACACAGACAGGGGCATTCCTGTGCCGTGCCAGGAAGTTCATGGAAATACGAATCACTGATGCATTTTGTTCATGTCTTATGATTGACTTGGGCAAATGAATGCGTTTTCTAACAAGTTGAATAGATTTAGTTGATTTCTTACTAAGTTCAATAAATGTTTGAATATTGTTGAATTTCGGTTTAATGTCTGGATTCCGTGATTCGGTCCGCAACGCCTATTTTATAGGGCCCTAGTCAATGAACTTGTCATAAATCAACATAGGATATGCCCTCTCCCCCCCCCCCAACAAGACTCAAATATATATATATATATTGGAAATGTAAGCAAGGGTTGAGCTTCTTCAGTTTGTGTCACAAAGTGGATACGTTTCTGTGTCCCTTTCAGAGTGAGTGACACATTGACTTTATATAGTGTACCAAGAGTTGTTCCCTCGCTTACGGCCATACCATCCTGAATACGTCCGATCTCAGAAGCTAAGCATGGTCGGGCCTGGTTAGTACTTGGATGGGAGACCGCATGGGAATACCAGGTGCTGTAAGCTTTTTGTCCCAGTAGAGCGTGCTCTTGTGTCATGGAGCAACTGCCTTTTATTTATCACCCTAATAATATCATGGATTGTTATTGGACTAAATGCAGTTTGTGTGTGCTGCCCTGCCCTGAATCAAATCAAATAATGGACAGTGCGTTTCCCTCAAAATATAGGCAGTACATGCAGCCTTTGTTTTTAGTCTAGGAGACAGTCAATGTCTGTAGTCCATTAGGGCACTATAAAATCCCTTCAATGTTTTGCCTGATTCCGTTAATTCCCAAGTTCCCTTTTCTCCGTTTAGATTTCCCCGTTGACCGTTTGTCCCTGTTTTGGCAGGTTTTCGCTCTCAAAAGTACACCTTTTTAATAGCAAAACAGCACAATTGGATGTTCTATGTCCACAACAATGTTTAAACCCTATCAGGTGACCATTTGTGAGGTCTGGGAAAAATGTAAGACATTTAGATTTTGGGGTGTAGTTACCCTTAAATGCAAGCGTGCACCAGGAAGAGACCTTTGTTTGGTTAAGCGGTGTTGCTGTAGAACAAATGGCCACTGGAGTGATGCAAATGATCACGGTATAATTCTGCCAGGCAGGCATAGGCTACTTTGTAGTTAACATTTACTTGCGAAGGTTTTGGGGAAAGCCATTCCTTCCCTACCAGAAGAAGGTTATCATTAGCATCATCGCTAACGGCTACACAAAGTGTAGATATACGCGCGCACCGCACACATGCACACAGACAGGGGCATTCCTGTGCCGTTTCAGAAAGTTCATGGAAATACGAATCACTGATGCATTTTGTTCATGTCTTATGATTGACTTGGGCAAATGAATGCGTTTTCTAACAAGTTGAATAGATTTAGTTGATTTCTTACTAAGTTCAATAAATGTTTGAATATTGTTGAATTTCGGTTTAATGTCTGGATTCCGTGATTCGGTCCGCAACGCCTATTTTATAGGGCCCTAGTCAATGAACTTGTCATAAATCAACATAGGATATGCCCTCTCCCCCCCCCCCCACCAACAAGACTCAAATATATATATATATATATATATTGGAAATGTAAGCAAGGGTTGAGCTTCTTCAGTTTGTGTCACAAAGTGGATACGTTTCTGTGTCCCTTTCAGAGTGAGTGACACATTGACTTTATATAGTGTACCAAGAGTTGTTCCCTCGCTTACGGCCATACCAGCCTGAATACGCCCGATCTCGTCCGATCTCGGAAGCTAAGCATGGTCGGGCCTGGTTAGTACTTGGATGGGAGACCGCCTGGGAATACCAGGTGCTGTAAGCTTTTTGTCCCAGTAGAGCGTGCTCTTGTGTCATGGAGCAACTGCCTTTTATTTATCACCCTAATAATATCATGGATTGTTATTGGACTAAATGCAGTTTGTGTGTGCTGCCCTGCCCTGATCAAATCAAATAATGGACAGTGCGTTTCCCTCAAAATATAGGCAGTACATGCAGCCTTTGTTTTTAGTCTAGGAGACAGTCAATGTCTGTAGTCCATTAGGGCACTATAAAATCCCTTCAATGTTTTGCCTGATTCCGTTAATTCCCAAGTTCCCTTTTCTCCGTTTAGATTTCCCCGTTGACCGTTTGTCCCTGTTTTGGCAGGTTTTCGCTCTCAAAAGTACACCTTTTTAATAGCAAAACAGCACAATTGGATGTTCTATGTCCACAACAATGTTTAAACCCTATCAGGTGACCATTTGTGAGGTCTGGGAAAAATGTAAGACATTTAGATTTTGGGGTGTAGTTACCCTTAAATGCAAGCGTGCACCAGGAAGAGACCTTTGTTTGGTTAAGCGGTGTTGCTGTAGAACAAATGGCCACTGGAGTGATGCAAATGATCACGGTATAATTCTGCCAGGCAGGCATAGGCTACTTTGTAGTTAACATTTACTTGCGAAGGTTTTGGGGAAAGCCATTCCTTCCCTACCAGAAGAAGGTTATCATTAGCATCATCGCTAACGGCTACACAAAGTGTAGATATACGCGCGCACCGCACACATGCACACAGACAGGGGCATTCCTGTGCCGTTTCAGAAAGTTCATGGAAATACGAATCACTGATGCATTTTGTTCATGTCTTATGATTGACTTGGGCAAATGAATGCGTTTTCTAACAAGTTGAATAGATTTAGTTGATTTCTTACTAAGTTCAATAAATGTTTGAATATTGTTGAATTTCGGTTTAATGCCTGGATTCCGTGATTCGGTCCGCAACGCCTATTTTATAGGGCCCTAGTCAATGAACTTGTCATAAATCAACATAGGATATGCCCTCTTCCCCCACCCCCAACAAGACTCAACAAGACTCAATATATATATATATATATATTGGAAATGTAAGCAAGGGTTGAGCTTCTTCAGTTTGTGTCACAAAGTGGATACGTTTCTGTGTCCCTTTCAGAGTGAGTGACACATTGACTTTATATAGTGTACCAAGAGTTGTTCCCTCGCTTACGGCCATACCAGCCTGAATATGCCTGATCTCGTCCGATCTCGGAAGCTAAGCAGCGTCGGGCCTGGTTAGTACTTGGATGGGGGACCACCTTGGAATACCAGTTGCTGTAAAAGCATGTAAGAAGCTATGACGTGGACTGATAATCTGTGTTATATGCTGAGATGTGAAGATGTGAAATATGAAGCTATGATATGTAAAAATAAGCTGTGAAGCTATGAGATGTGAAGATGTGATGTGAAATATGAAGCTATGATATGTAAAAATAAGCTGTGAAGCTATGAGATGTGAAGATGTGATGTGAAATATGAAGCTATGATATGTAAAAAATAAGCTGTGAAGCTATGAGATGTGAAGATGTGATGTGAAATATGAAGCTATGATATGTAAAAAATAAGCTGTGAAGATGTGAGTGAAATATGAAGCTATGATATGTAAAAATAAGCAGTGAAGCTAAAAAAAAAATACGCCCGATCTCGTCCGATCTCGGAAGCTAAGCAGGGCCGGGCCTGGTTAGTACTTGGATGGGAGACCGCCTGGGAATACAAGGTGCTGTAAGCTTTTTGTCCCAGTAGAGCGTGCTCTTGTGTCATGGAGCAACTGCCTTTTATTTATCACCCTAATAATATCATGGATTGTTATTGGACTAAATGCAGTTTGTGTGTGCTGCCCTGCCCTGTATCAAATCAAATAATGGACAGTGCGTTTCCATCAAAATATAGGCAGTACATGCAGCCTTTGTTTTCAGTCTAGGAGACAGTCAATGTCTGTAGTCCATTAGGGCACTATAAAATCCCTTCAATGTTTTGCCTGATTCCGTTAATTCCCAAGTTCCCTTTTCTCCGTTTAGATTTCCCCGTTGACCGTTTGTCCCTGTTTTGGCAGGTTTTCGCTCTCAAAAGTACACCTTTTTAATAGCAAAACAGCACAATTGGATGTTCTATGTCCACAACAATGTTTAAACCCTATCAGGTGACCATTTGTGAGGTCTGGGAAAAATGTAAGACATTTAGATTTTGGGGTGTAGTTACCCTTAAATGCAAGCGTGCACCAGGAAGAGACCTTTGTTTGGTTAAGCGGTGTTGCTGTAGAACAAATGGCCACTGGAGTGATGCAAATGATCACGGTATAATTCTGCCAGGCAGGCATAGGCTACTTTGTAGTTAACATTTACTTGCGAAGGTTTTGGGGAAAGCCATTCCTTCCCTACCAGAAGAAGGTTATCATTAGCATCATCGCTAACGGCTACACAAAGTGTAGACATACGCGCGCACCGCACACATGCACACAGACAGGGGCATTCCTGTGCCGTTTCAGAAAGTTCATGGAAATACGAATCACTGATGCATTTTGTTCATGTCTTATGATTGACTTGGGCAAATGAATGCGTTTTCTAACAAGTTGAATAGATTTAGTTGATTTCTTACTAAGTTCAATAAATGTTTGAATATTGTTGAATTTCGGTTTAATGTCTGGATTCCGTGATTCGGTCCGCAACGCCTATTTTATAGGGCCCTAGTCAATGAACTTGTCATAAATCAACATAGGATATGCCCCCCCCCCCCAACAAGACTCAATATATATATATATATATATTGGAAATGTAAGCAAGGGTTGAGCTTCTTCAGTTTGTGTCACAAAGTGGATACGTTTCTGTGTCCCTTTCAGAGTGAGTGACACATTGACTTTATATAGTGTACCAAGAGTTGTTCCCTCGCTTACGGCCATACCAGCCTGAATACGCCCCTTTCGGTAATTGAGGAAGTGGAAACAGGTGCGGTGGTATTGGAGGAGAAGGAGAGGGAATTGGTTGCTGCGTTTTGAAATCTTTTTTTGTTTGGTTATTTATGTGGAATTTGATTTTTGTTTTTGATTTATTAGTAAGAGTTGTTTCTCCCCTAGCAGCTTTTGCTGGGGGGAAGGAAAGGAGGGAAAAATACAGATATAATTAGTTAATCGGACGGACAACAATAGATACAACGACCTACGCGATGGAACAGACAAAGAGTACTGGACATGGAGGAAAAGTTCCTGATGCACCATCATCGAGGGAAAAGTCCTATGATAAGACTTGTACGGTGGCGGTGGATATCACTGGGGAAAAGAAATTAACGATGATGGAATTGCTGAGAGGGATAAAGGAGGCGTGTGGAACGGTGATAGGGTGCAGATTTAAAGGTGATCAGAAGTATGAGATTACGATGTCCCATGTCCATGGGAAGGAGAGGTTAATGGATGGACTAAAAATCAAATCGTGCACGGTAATGGCGAGGGACATTTCAGCGGATGAGCTGGTGGTGTCCTTTATGAATTTACCAGTGTATATTAGTGACGATACTATCGTGGCAAAATTGGAAGGATGGGGTGTGAAGGCGGTTTCTGGGATTAAGAGGAGATTATGGCCAGGAACAGAGATCGCTGATGGCACAAGATTCTGTAAAGTTCGGTTTACAGACGTGGTGCGCTCACTACCATATTCTACCAAGTTTGAGACGTTGGAGGGGACTGAGTACTTTCGAGTGATACATGACAGGCAAGTTAAAGTGTGCCGAATTTGTATTCAGTCTGGCCACGTAGTACGGGACTGTCCTGATTTTCTATGTCGGAGATGCGGAGCACAAGGGCACTATGCAAGAGAGTGCGTCGAGAGAGAGGAGAGACCATGTAATGGATGTGGGGAGAGAAGAATGCGCTGTACGTGTACTGGGCCAACAGATGGTGAAGACATGGAACAACAGGAGGAGGAGATGGAAGAAGAGAGAGTGGAGGAGGGGGGACGTGATGGAGGACGGGGAAAAAAGGAGACAAGGATGGTGGAGGAGGAGGAGATGGTGAATCTACTGCGACAGAGGGGGATGGAATTGGGGCGAGCATGGATGTCGAATTCCTAGATGACTACTGCACAGATGGAAAGGAGCCTGATGGTGGAGAAGGAGGAGGAGGTGAGCAGGAAACGGAAACATCTGAAGGTGAGGGAGATGAAGATAATGGAGGGGTTGTACCTGACACTATTCCTGAAAGTATGGATGTGAAGGGGGAATCCGCGAAGAGGAAGGACTCTGAGAGTGAAGTGTCCGCGGGTGAAGTCCAAAGGGTGAGGGAAGAAGCAAAGGAAAGTAGGAAGAGCAAGATCAAGAAGAAGAAGAAAAAGACTGGGTCTTGATGATGGGAAAAATCAACATATTAATTGTACTTATGGTGAGTGTTGTATCTGTTAATATTAATGGACTAAGGAATATGGGAAAGTTAGAACAGACAGTGAGTCTACTACAGGCTGATATTTTATGCTTCCAAGAGACACACTGGACTGACAGTATGATGGATGGAGTAAGAAAGAGATGGATGGATTTGATTTATTATAATAATGGTGGGGAGAGGACGTGTGGGGTTGCTATATTAATTAAGAGGGATAGTGTACAGAATATTAGGCAAGTGTATGCGGATAAAGAGGGTAGACTTTTGAGTGTTAAATTTGAATTTCTAAATGTGCAATACACTTTATTGAATGTTTATGCACCTAATAATGAGAGTGACCGAGAAGTATTTTTTAAGGCACTTGAGCAACATTGTGTGGGTAACTGTATATTGGTTGGGGATTTTAACGTTAGATTGACAAAACTGGACACGTCAAGGAGTACTTTGTTGCGCTCTGACATGTCTAGGCGAGTATTGTTGGGGATAATGAAGGATCATTGTCTGAGTGATGTATGGAGGGGAATGCATCCAGGTCAGAGAGTTTTTTCAAGGAGGCAGGTTGTTTTGAAGGTTCTCAGGCAAAGCCGCATAGATTATTGTTTAGCGGCGGAAAATATAGTGCAATATATACAAAAGATTAGGTATGATTTTAATACATTAAGTGATCATGCCTCTCTTGGTTTCCTGCTGGGTCCTAGTGTGCCTTCTAGAGGGGTGGTGTATGGTGTTTGAATGCTGAGCTACTAAAAGAAGGAAAATATATTGATATGATTTCTGATTGTATAAATAGAGAAATATTGAGTGATTTTAAAAGTGTTAATATTGGTTTGTGGTGGGAGGGTCTAAAAGAGAAGATTAGAGGGTTGAGCATTAAATATGCAAGACGAAGGAATTTTCTTTTAAAGAGGGAGAGGATAGCTTTGAATAAAAGACTAGACATTGAGCTGGGGAAAGTTGATACGGTGGAGGGTTATGATATGGCAGGTTTTATGGAAGCTCAGGCTGCGGTACATAACTTTGAAAAGAGTGCATGTATGGGGGCAATAGTAAGGAGTAGAGTACAGTATGCCATAGAAGGAGAGAAATGTACATCCTTCTTTTTAGGGTTAGAAAAGAAGAAGCAGGCTAGAAACTATATTACAGAAATCGAGAATGAGAGGGGGGAGACAGTGAATGATCTGGTGGGGATTTTAGATACAATAGAATGTTTTTATAGTAATCTTTTTAAAAAAGAATGCAATGATCAAGGATGTATAGAAGAGGTGTTGAGCTATGTAGATGCCAGAATATCAGAGGATGAAAGACTCATGTGTGACACAGACTTGGCGGTCACAGAGATACGGGAGGCGATTTTGTCTGCTCATAGAAATAAGAGCCCTGGCTCTGATGGGCTGACAAGTGAGTTTTACAAAACATTTGTGGATATAATGGCACCTGTTTTATTAGATGTGTACAAATATATGGAGCAATCTCAGGAAGTCTCGGAATCGATGGCGACTGGCTTAATAACTATAATATATAAAAACAAGGGAAGTAGGAAAAGATTAGAAAATTTTAGGCCATTATCTATTTTAAATGTAGATTATAAGATCTTAACTAAGGTGCTGGCTAACAGAATTAATAAAGTAATGGGAAGTATTATTTCAGAGACACAGGCTTACAGTGTTCCTGGTAGAGAAATAGCAGACATTATTTGCACTTTAAGGGATGTCATAAGACATATGAAGGGTGAGGGAGGTGTAGTATTGAGCATTGATTTAAATAAAGCTTTTGATAGAGTAGAACATTCATTTCTAATGCAGACGCTTAAAACTTTTGGATTTGGGAGCAGAATGGTGGCCTGGATACAGCTGCTATACGGTGCTGCAGTAAGTAGAGTAAAATGTAACGGGTTACTTACTGATGCTTTCCCATTGGAGAGGTCGGTGAGGCAAGGATGTCCATTGTCTGCGGCCTTATATTGTATGTCGGTTGAGCCTCTGGTGGCTCTCCTTAAAGCAGACCACCAGATCCGAGGCGTTTCTATTCCAGGGGGTGGAGTCAGCATTGTGCAGCAATATGCAGATGACACTACAATTACTGTTAGAGATGTGGAAAGTGTAAATAGAGTGATGGAGTGTTTTGAGCTCTTTGGGAAAGCATCAGGTGCTAAGATTAATGTAGAAAAGACTGAGGTTTTGTATGTGGGGCTAGTGAATGATAATGGGTGTAGGTATCATTTTAAAAGAGCTAATGGCTATTTTAAAGCGTTGGGAGTTATTTTGGGTATTGATGAAAAGGAGGCATGTGATAGGACTTGGGCAGGTGTATTGAATAAAATCAAACAAACTATGGCATTTTGGAGATGGAGGAATTTAAAATTGAAAGGAAAGGTAGTGGTAACAAATTCTTTACTAATATCTAAATGTGTATATGTCATGGATGTGCTTCAGATGCCAGAGTGGGTTTTAAAAGAACTTAATTCTATTGTTTCTAACTTCTTGTGGGATGGCAAAGGGGCTAGAATATCTAGGTCTACACTTGCTGCAGAATATAAAGATGGGGGTCTAAAATTAGTGGACATAGACGTGAAAAGAAAAGCATTAAGAATTAAAATTATACAGAAGTATTTATATGGGGAGGAAGAATATGGGTGGAAGAGGTTCTTTAGGAATTATTTGTATAATAATGGAGGATGTGAAGAGAGTGGGTTATTAATGATATGGAAAAAGCCTATGTATGAACAAGTTCCTCTGTTTTATCAGGAAGTGTTACGTGCATGGGGAGAATTTCTTCCTCGTGTAAAATATGTGTGTGAACATAAGGATATAATACTGAATCAACCTGTGTTTTTAAATCCCAAAATTATGTTCAATGATGAAGTGTTGTATAATCCCCCTTTTTATGAGGGCTGGACTGAGACTTATTAAAGACTTTGTATATGAAGTTATTCCTGGGTTTCTAAGAGGCCAGGCCATTTATGACAATGTGAAGGATGTGGATGATACAGTTTGGAAAGGTACTATATTGAATGGATTTGAACGGGTGAAAAGTAGCATTCCAGCAGAATGGGTTTCTGTCATTAATGGAGATGGAATTTGGGAAGATTTATATGTATTACCGAATTTATATATTGACAATGGGGATAAATGGAAAACATTGGCTAGTGTCAGAACAAATGTTTTTTATAAACAATTACTGGTTACTGACAGGCCTGCTGCTGAGAAGAGGTGGGTAGAACTGTTTCCGAAGATGGATCGAAAAGTATTATGGAAAAACTTATACTTACATGGGAATAAATTGGAATGTGAAAATAACGATTTTAAAATAAGACATAATCGGATATACACAAAAGTAGTGCTGCATCAAATAAATAAAGAAATAAAAAGAGAATGTGATATATGTGGTAAGGCACCAGAAAATTTATTACACTTATTTGTAGAATGCGAGGATTTAAAAGATATGTTTTGTAAAGTAAAGGAAATAATATGTAAAAACTGGGGGAGTGGTTTGTTGGAAAAGAATGCGTGGGAGGAATTGGTTTTATTTGGAGTGGGAGATGAATGTAAAGGGGGTTAATGTGAGGTTGTTGAATATTGTATTGAGTTTTGTTAGGTATGCTATTTTTTGTGGGAGGAATTATGCTTATTTTGAAGGGAGGAGGGTAAGGGTGTGGGGTATTTTTGTAGCTTTGTTTAAGAAGCACATCGATATGTTTTATAGTTATGGATTGGAAGATTTTGATGAACTTTTTGTAGAGGGGAGTGGGTTAATTGCAAGGGTGGATGGTGGAGGAATCACTTATAATTTTTGAAAGGAATATTTTGATATTTTCTATGTTTATTTTTATTTGACAGGGAGATGCTTTTAAATCTGCCTATTTAATATGTGGAATTTGATATGTCTTAGTCATGTCTGGTTTTTGTATACTAGGTTTTTGTTTTTATTTCTTTGGGTTCTTTGATTTGATAGGGGGTGAATTGTTCGCCTGCCTATGGTAGAATAGTTTCTAGTGTATGGTTTTTTGTATATAACACTGTACATGGTATAATATAAGTGTATTTGATGAATATTTTACAATAAAAAAAAAAAATAAAAAAATACGCCCGATCTCGTCCGATCTCGGAAGCTAAGCAGGGTCGGGCCTGGTTGGTACTTGGATGGGAGACTGCCTGGGAATACCAGGTGCTGTAAGCTTTTTGTCCCAGTAGAGCGTGCTCTTGTGTCATGGAATAACTGCCTTTTATTTATCACCCTAATAATATCATGGATTGTTATTGGACTAAATGCAGTTTGTGTGTGCTGCCCTGCCCTGATCAAATCAAATAATGGACAGTGCGTTTCCCTCAAAATATAGGCAGTACAAGCAGCCTTTGTTTTTAGTCTAGGAGACAGTCAATATCTGTGGTCCATTAGGGCACTATAAAATCCCTTCAATGTTTTGCCTGATTCCGTTAATTCCCAAGTTCCCTTTTCTCCGTTTAGATTTCCCCGTTGACCGTTTGTCCCTGTTTTGGCAGGTTTTCGCTCTCAAAAGTACACCTTTTTAATAGCAAAACAGCACAATTGGATGTTCTATGTCCACAACTATGTTTAAACCCTATCAGGTGACCATTTGTGAGGTCTGGGAAAAATGTAAGACATTTAGATTTTGGGGGTGTAGTTACCCTTAAATGCAAGCGTGCACCAGGAAGAGACCTTTGTTTGGTTAAGCGGTGTTGCTGTAGAACAAATGGCCACTGGAGTGATGCAAATGATCACGGTATAATTCTGCCAGGCAGGCATAGGCTACTTTGTAGTTAACATTTACTTGCGAAGGTTTTGGGGAAAGCCATTCCTTCCCTACCAGAAGAAGGTTATCATTAGCATCATCGCTAACGGCTACACAAAGTGTAGACATACGCGCGCACCGCACACATGCACACAGACAGGGGCATTCCTGTGCCGTTTCAGAAAGTTCATGGAAATACGAATCACTGATGCATTTTGTTCATGTCTTATGATTGACTTGGGCAAATGAATGCGTTTTCTAACAAGTTGAATAGATTTAGTTGATTTCTTACTAAGTTCAATAAATGTTTGAATATTGTTGAATTTCGGTTTAATGTCTGGATTCCGTGATTCGGTCCCCAACGCCTATTTTATAGGGCCCTAGTCAATGAACTTGTCATAAATCAACATAGGATATGCCCTCTTCCCCCCAACAAGACTCAAAATATATATATATATATTGGAAATGTAAGCAAGGGTTGAGCTTCTTCAGTTTGTGTCACAAAGTGGATACGTTTCTGTGTCCCTTTCAGAGTGAGTGACACATTGACTTTATATAGTGTACCAAGAGTTGTTCCCTTGCTTACGGCCATACCAGCCTGAATACGCCCGATCTCGTCTGATCTCGGAAGCTAAGCAGGGTCGGGCCTGGTTAGTACTTGGATGGGAGACCGCCTGGGAATACCAGGTGCTGTAAGCTTTTTGTCCCAGTAGAGCGTGCTCTTCTGTCATGGAGCAACTGCCTTATATTTATCACCCTAATAATATCATGGATTGTTATTGGACTAAATGCAGTTTGTGTGTGCTGCCCTGCCCTGATCAAATCAAATAATGGACAGTGCGTTTCCCTCAAAATATAGGCAGTACATGCAGCCTTTGTTTTTAGTCTAGGAGACAGTCAATGTCTGTAGTCCATTAGGGCACTATAAAATCCCTTCAATGTTTTGCCTGATTCCGTTAATTCCCAAGTTCCCTTTTCTCCGTTTAGATTTCCCCGTTGACCGTTTGTCCCTGTTTTGGCAGGTTTTCGCTCTCAAAAGTACACCTTTTTAATAGCAAAACAGCACAATTGGATGTTCTATGTCCACAACAATGTTTAAACCCTATCAGGTGACCATTTGTGAGGTCTGGGAAAAATGTAAGACATTTAGATTTTGGGGTGTAGTTACCCTTAAATGCAAGCGTGCACCAGGAAGAGACCTTTGTTTGGTTAAGCGGTGTTGCTGTAGAACAAATGGCCACTGGAGTGATGCAAATGATCACGGTATAATTCTGCCAGGCAGGCATAGGCTACTTTGTAGTTAACATTTACTTGCGAAGGTTTTGGGGAAAGCCATTCCTTCCCTACCAGAAGAAGGTTATCATTAGCATCATCGCTAACGGCTACACAAAGTGTAGATATACGCGCGCACCGCACACATGCACACAGACAGGGGCATTCCTGTGCCGTTTCAGAAAGTTCATGGAAATACGAATCACTGATTCATTTTGTTCATGTCTTATGATTGACTTGGGCAAATGAATGCGTTTTCTAACAAGTTGAATAGATTTAGTTGATTTCTTACTAAGTTCAATAAATGTTTGAATATTGTTGAATTTCGGTTTAATGTCTGGATTCCGTGATTCGGTCCGCAACGCCTATTTTATAGGGCCCTAGTCAATGAACTTGTCATAAATCAACATAGGATATGCCCTCTTCCCCCACCCCCAACAAGACTCAACAAGACTCAATATATATATATATATATATATTGGAAATGTAAGCAAGGGTTGAGCTTCTTCAGTTTGTGTCACAAAGTGGATACGTTTCTGTGTCCCTTTCAGAGTGAGTGACACATTGACTTTATATAGTGTACCAAGAGCTGTTCCCTCGCTTACGGCCATACCAGCCTGAATACGCCCCTTTCGGTAATTGAGGAAGTGGAAACAGGTGCGGTGGTATTGGAGGAGAAGGAGAGGGAATTGGTTGCTGCGTTTTGAAATCTTTTTTTGTTTGGTTATTTATGTGGAATTTGATTTTTGTTTTTGATTTATTAGTAAGAGTTGTTTCTCCCCTAGCAGCTTTTGCTGGGGGGAAGGAAAGGAGGGAAAAATACAGATATAATTAGTTAATCGGACGGACAACAATAGATACAACGACCTACGCGATGGAACAGACAAAGAGTACTGGACATGGAGGAAAAGTTCCTGATGCACCATCATCGAGGGAAAAGTCCTATGATAAGACTTGTACGGTGGCGGTGGATATCACTGGGGAAAAGAAATTAACGATGATGGAATTGCTGAGAGGGATAAAGGAGGCGTGTGGAACGGTGATAGGGTGCAGATTTAAAGGTGATCAGAAGTATGAGATTACGATGTCCCATGTCCATGGGAAGGAGAGGTTAATGGATGGACTAAAAATCAAATCGGGCACGGTAATGGCGAGGGACATTTCAGCGGATGAGCTGGTGGTGTCCTTTATGAATTTACCAGTGTATATTAGTGACGATACTATCGTGGCAAAATTGGAAGGATGGGGTGTGAAGGCGGTTTCTGGGATTAAGAGGAGATTATGGCCAGGAACAGAGATCGCTGATGGCACAAGATTCTGTAAAGTTCGGTTTACAGACGTGGTGCGCTCACTACCATATTCTACCAAGTTTGAGACGTTGGAGGGGACTGAGTACTTTCGAGTGATACATGACAGGCAAGTTAAAGTGTGCCGAATTTGTATTCAGTCTGGCCACGTAGTACGGGACTGTCCTGATTTTCTATGTCGGAGATGCGGAGCACAAGGGCACTATGCAAGAGAGTGCGTCGAGAGAGAGGAGAGACCATGTAATGGATGTGGGGAGAGAAGAATGCGCTGTACGTGTACTGGGCCAACAGATGGTGAAGACATGGAACAACAGGAGGAGGAGATGGAAGAAGAGAGAGTGGAGGAGGGGGACGTGATGGAGGACGGGGAAAAAGGAGACAAGGATGGTGGAGGAGGAGGAGATGGTGAATCTACTGCGACAGAGGGGGATGGAATTGGGGCGAGCATGGATGTCGAATTCCTAGATGACTACTGCACAGATGGAAAGGAGCCTGATGGTGGAGAAGGAGGAGGAGGTGAGCAGGAAACGGAAACATCTGAAGGTGAGGGAGATGAAGATAATGGAGGGGTTGTACCTGACACTATTCCTGAAAGTATGGATGTGAAGGGGGAATCCGCGAAGAGGAAGGACTCTGAGAGTGAAGTGTCC
This sequence comes from Coregonus clupeaformis, assembly GCF_020615455.1. Lineage (NCBI taxonomy): Eukaryota > Metazoa > Chordata > Actinopteri > Salmoniformes > Salmonidae > Coregonus > Coregonus clupeaformis. The sequence continues at coordinate 21,881 of NW_025537010.1, forward strand.
GCGGGTGAAGTCCAAAGGGTGAGGGAAGAAGCAAAGGAAAGTAGGAAGAGCAAGATCAAGAAGAAGAAGAAAAAGACTGGGTCTTGATGATGGGAAAAATCAACATATTAATTGTACTTATGGTGAGTGTTGTATCTGTTAATATTAATGGACTAAGGAATATGGGAAAGTTAGAACAGACAGTGAGTCTACTACAGGCTGATATTTTATGCTTCCAAGAGACACACTGGACTGACAGTATGATGGATGGAGTAAGAAAGAGATGGATGGATTTGATTTATTATAATAATGGTGGGGAGAGGACGTGTGGGGTTGCTATATTAATTAAGAGGGATAGTGTACAGAATATTAGGCAAGTGTATGCGGATAAAGAGGGTAGACTTTTGAGTGTTAAATTTGAATTTCTAAATGTGCAATACACTTTATTGAATGTTTATGCACCTAATAATGAGAGTGACCGAGAAGTATTTTTTAAGGCACTTGAGCAACATTGTGTGGGTAACTGTATATTGGTTGGGGATTTTAACGTTAGATTGACAAAACTGGACACGTCAAGGAGTACTTTGTTGCGCTCTGACATGTCTAGGCGAGTATTGTTGGGGATAATGAAGGATCATTGTCTGAGTGATGTATGGAGGGGAATGCATCCAGGTCAGAGAGTTTTTTCAAGGAGGCAGGTTGTTTTGAAGGTTCTCAGGCAAAGCCGCATAGATTATTATTTAGCGGCGGAAAATATAGTGCAATATATACAAAAGATTAGGTATGATTTTAATACATTAAGTGATCATGCCTCTCTTGGTTTCCTGCTGGGTCCTAGTGTGCCTTCTAGAGGGGGTGGTGTATGGTGTTTGAATGCTGAGCTACTAAAAGAAGGAAAATATATTGATATGATTTCTGATTGTATAAATAGAGAAATATTGAGTGATTTTAAAAGTGTTAATATTGGTTTGTGGTGGGAGGGTCTAAAAGAGAAGATTAGAGGGTTGAGCATTAAATATGCAAGACGAAGGAATTTTCTTTTAAAGAGGGAGAGGATAGCTTTGAATAAAAGACTAGACATTGAGCTGGGGAAAGTTGATACGGTGGAGGGTTATGATATGGCAGGTTTTATGGAAGCTCAGGCTGCGGTACATAACTTTGAAAAGAGTGCATGTATGGGGGCAATAGTAAGGAGTAGAGTACAGTATGCCATAGAAGGAGAGAAATGTACATCCTTCTTTTTAGGGTTAGAAAAGAAGAAGCAGGCTAGAAACTATATTACAGAAATCGAGAATGAGAGGGGGGAGACAGTGAATGATCTGGTGGGGATTTTAGATACAATAGAATGTTTTTATAGTAATCTTTTTAAAAAAGAATGCAATGATCAAGGATGTATAGAAGAGGTGTTGAGCTATGTAGATGCCAGAATATCAGAGGATGAAAGACTCATGTGTGACACAGACTTGGCGGTCACAGAGATACGGGAGGCGATTTTGTCTGCTCATAGAAATAAGAGCCCTGGCTCTGATGGGCTGACAAGTGAGTTTTACAAAACATTTGTGGATATAATGGCACCTGTTTTATTAGATGTGTACAAATATATGGAGCAATCTCAGGAAGTCTCGGAATCGATGGCGACTGGCTTAATAACTATAATATATAAAAACAAGGGAAGTAGGAAAAGATTAGAAAATTTTAGGCCATTATCTATTTTAAATGTAGATTATAAGATCTTAACTAAGGTGCTGGCTAACAGAATTAATAAAGTAATGGGAAGTATTATTTCAGAGACACAGGCTTACAGTGTTCCTGGTAGAGAAATAGCAGACATTATTTGCACTTTAAGGGATGTCATAAGACATATGAAGGGTGAGGGAGGTGTAGTATTGAGCATTGATTTAAATAAAGCTTTTGATAGAGTAGAACATTCATTTCTAATGCAGACGCTTAAAACTTTTGGATTTGGGAGCAGAATGGTGTCCTGGATACAGCTGCTATACGGTGCTGCAGTAAGTAGAGTAAAATGTAACGGGTTACTTACTGATGCTTTCCCATTGGAGAGGTCGGTGAGGCAAGGATGTCCATTGTCTGCGGCCTTATATTGTATGTCGGTTGAGCCTCTGGTGGCTCTCCTTAAAGCAGACCACCAGATCCGAGGCGTTTCTATTCCAGGGGGTGGAGTCAGCATTGTGCAGCAATATGCAGATGACACTACAATTACTGTTAGAGATGTGGAAAGTGTAAATAGAGTGATGGAGTGTTTTGAGCTCTTTGGGAAAGCATCAGGTGCTAAGATTAATGTAGAAAAGACTGAGGTTTTGTATGTGGGGCTAGTGAATGATAATGGGTGTAGGTATCATTTTAAAAGAGCTAATGGCTATTTTAAAGCGTTGGGAGTTATTTTGGGTATTGATGAAAAGGAGGCATGTGATAGGACTTGGGCAGGTGTATTGAATAAAATCAAACAAACTATGGCATTTTGGAGATGGAGGAATTTAAAATTGAAAGGAAAGGTAGTGGTAACAAATTCTTTACTAATATCTAAATGTGTATATGTCATGGATGTGCTTCAGATGCCAGAGTGGGTTTTAAAAGAACTTAATTCTATTGTTTCTAACTTCTTGTGGGATGGCAAAGGGGCTAGAATATCTAGGTCTACACTTGCTGCAGAATATAAAGATGGGGGTCTAAAATTAGTGGACATAGACGTGAAAAGAAAAGCATTAAGAATTAAAATTATACAGAAGTATTTATATGGGGAGGAAGAATATGGGTGGAAGAGGTTCTTTAGGAATTATTTGTATAATAATGGAGGATGTGAAGAGAGTGGGTTATTAATGATATGGAAAAAGCCTATGTATGAACAAGTTCCTCTGTTTTATCAGGAAGTGTTACGTGCATGGGGAGAATTTCTTCCTCGTGTAAAATATGTGTGTGAACATAAGGATATAATACTGAATCAACCTGTGTTTTTAAATCCCAAAATTATGTTCAATGATGAAGTGTTGTATAATCCCCCTTTTTATGAGGGCTGGACTGAGACTTATTAAAGACTTTGTATATGAAGTTATTCCTGGGTTTCTAAGAGGCCAGGCCATTTATGACAATGTGAAGGATGTGGATGATACAGTTTGGAAAGGT
>NW_025537010.1:30000-41208 GCF_020615455.1 Coregonus clupeaformis
TTGTTTTTAGTCTAGGAGACAGTCAATGTCTGTAGTCCATTAGGGCACTATAAAATCCCTTCAATGTTTTGCCTGATTCTGTTAATTCCCAAGTTCCCTTTTCTCCGTTTAGATTTCCCCGTTGACCGTTTGTCCCTGTTTTGGCAGGTTTTCGCTCTCAAAAGTACACCTTTTTAATAGCAAAACAGCACAATTGGATGTTCTATGTCCACAACAATGTTTAAACCGTATCAGGTGACCAAATGGCCACTGGAGTGATGCAAATGATCACGGTATAATTCTGCCAGGCAGGCATAGGCTACTTTGTAGTTAACATTTACTTGCGAAGGTTTTGGGGAAAGCCATTCCTTCCCTACCAGAAGAAGGTTATCATTAGCATCATCGCTAACGGCTACAGAAAGTGTAGATATACGCGCGCACCGCACACATGCACACAGACAGGGGCATTCCTGTGCCGTTTCAGAAAGTTCATGGAAATACGAATCACTGATGCATTTTGCTCATGTCTTATGATTGACTTGGGCAAATGAATGCGTTTTCTAACAAGTTGAATAGATTTAGTTGATTTCTTACTAAGTTCAATAAATGTTTGAATATTGTTGAATTTCAGATTAATGTCTGGATTCCGTGATTCGGTCAGCAACACCTATTTTATAGGGCCCTCAATGAACTTGTCATAAATCAACATAGGATATGCCCATATATATCTATATATATATTGGAAATGTAAGCAAGGGTTGAGCTTCTTCAGTTTGTGTCACAAAGTGGATACGTTTCTGTGTCCCTTTCAGAGTGAGTGACACATTGACTTTATATAGTGTACCAAGAGTTGTTCCCTCGCTTACGGCCATACCAGCCTGAATACGCCCGATCTCGTCCGATCTCGGAAGCTAAGCAGGGTCGGGCCTGGTTAGTACTTGGATGGGAGACCGCCTGGGAATACCAGGTGCTGTAAGCTTTTGTCCCAGTAGAGCGTGCTCTTGTGTCATGGAGCAACTGCCTTTTATTTATCATTCTAATAATATCATGGATTGTTATTGGACTAAGTGCAGTTTGTGTGTGCTGCCCTGCCCTGTCATCAAATCAAATAATGGACAGTGCGTTTCCCTCAAAATATAGGCAGTACATGCAGCCTTTGTTTTTAGTCTAGGAGACAGTCAATGTCTGTAGTCCATTAGGGCACTATAAAATCCCTTCAATGTTTTGCCTGATTCCGTTAATTCCCAAGTTCCCTTTTCTCCGTTTAGATTTCCCCGTTGACCGTTTGTCCCTGTTTTGGCAGGTTTTCGCTCTCAAAAGTACACCTTTTTAATAGCAAAAGAGCACAATTGGATGTTCTATGTCCACAACAATGTTTAAACCCTATCAGGTGACCATTTGTGAGGTCTGGGAAAAATGTAAGACATTTAGATTTTGGGGTGTAGTTACCCTTAAATGCAAGAGTGCACCAGGAAGAGACCTTTGTTTGGTTAAGCGGTGTTGCTGTAGAACAAATGGCCACTGGAGTGATGCAAATGATCACGGTATAATTCTGCCAGGCAGGCATAGGCTACTTTGTAGTTAACATTTACTTGCGAAGGTTTTGGGGAAAGCCATTCCTTCCCTACCAGAAGAAGGTTATCATTAGCATCATCGCTTAACGGCTACACAAAGTGTAGACATACTGCCGCGCACCGCACACATGCACACAGACAGGGGCATTCCTGTGCCGTTTCAGAAAGTTCATGGAAATACGAATCACTGATGCATTTTGTTCATGTCTTATGATTGACTTGGGCAAATGAATGCGTTTTCTAACAAGTTGAATAGATTTAGTTGATTTCTTACTAAGTTCAATAAATGTTTGAATATTGTTGCATTTTGGTTTAATGTCTGGATTCCGTGATTCGGTCCGCAACGCCTATTTTATAGGGCCCTAGTCAATGAACTTGTCATAAATCAACATAGGATATGCCCTCTTCCCCCCCCCCCCACAAGACTCAAATATATATATATATATATTGGAAATGTAAGCAAGGGTTGAGCTTCTTCAGTTTGTGTCACAAAGTGGATACGTTTCTGTGTCCCTTTCAGAGTGAGTGACACATTGACTTTATATAGTGTACCAAGAGTTGTTCCCTCGCTTACGGCCATACCAGCCTGAATACGCCCATCCTGATTGGAGAAGTGACGACAGGTGCGAGGTTTGAGCTGTGAGTGAGTGTTTGCTGAAGAGTTTTTCTCGAGAGAGCTATTTTTGTTAATTAATTGGATTTCGAAATATATTTTTTTGTTTTAGTTTTCCCCCCTTGCAGTTTTGCTGCTTGGGGGAGAGTTTTGGATTTTTTTTAAGCACTATGACGGACAACATGGAAATGACAAACGGAATGGACAAAGACAACGAAAAGGCGAAACGGGAGAAAAATGAAGATAAAGAAGGAAGGAAATATGGCAAAGAATACACGGTGGCAATTGAGTTGGAAGGAGATGACAAAGTGACGACAATGGAACTACTACGAGCAATTAAGGAGGCGTGTGGAGAGGTGGTGGGATGCCGAATGAAAGGAGAAAAGAAGTATGAAATTACGATGAGAAACGGAAAAGGAAAAGAACGGTTAATGGATGGAATACGGATAAAGGACACCAGGATTGTGGCGAGAGACGTTAATGTGAAGGAATTGGTGGTGTCTTTTATGAATCTCCCAGTATATGTAGAAGATAGTGAGATACTGGACAAGCTGATTAGATGGGGAGTGGAAGCCGTATCGGAGATAAGGAGGAGAGTTTGGCCAGGAACGGAGGTGGCTGATGGGACACGTTATTGCAAAGTCAAGTTCACAGAAAAAGTGACATCATTGCCTTACTCTACAAGAATTGAGACGTTGGAGGGAGCAGAATATTTTAGGGTCCTTCATGACAAGCAGGTCAGAGTGTGTCGGTTGTGTATTCAACCCGGGCACATAGTTAAAGACTGCCCTGAATTTAAGTGTTTCAAATGTGGCAAGCAAGGACACTATGTGAGAGAATGTGTTGGAGAGAGGGAAAGGAATTTCTGTGGTGGATGCAGAAAGAGATTGGCGGAGTGCAACTGTGGAGAGGATAAGGATGAAGAGGGGAGTCAAGCACTATTCGAGGAAGAAGTTGTATTGTCGCAAGAAGGAGAAGAAGATGGAGGAGAGGACGTGGTGGAGAGTGGAGAGACGGAGGAAGGAAGAAGGGAGAAGGACCAGAAGATGAATGAAATTGGGAGTAGTATGGACTCAGAAATAAGAAGAGGGAGTTTTCAGGAGGAGGGGGAGTGGACTGGGGGAAGCACGGGGGACTCACAGGTATTGGGGGGATAGCACAGTACTAACAAGTACCTCGGGGGGTGAAGAAATGGAGAGGGGTTCGAGTTTGAGAACAATAACAGAAACGACAACGACGGCTATACATGAGACGGAGATGAACACGGGGAGCACAACGATGACAATACCAGAGACGGAGATGGGGAGCACAACGGATGAGGGTGACAAGAAATTGAGTTGGATGGATAACATGGACTTGGAGGAGATATCGGACACGGATGATGGAGAAAAGATTGAAAGAACGAGGGAAGGATACAGGAAGAGGAAAGCGGGGGAAGAGGGGGAGAGAAAGGGTGGAAGAGGAAAGAAACTGGATAACAGGTAGAGGATAATGAAATTATATTTTATTATTCTATTATTTATTAGAATGGTAAATATAATGTCAATAAATGCAAATGGTTTGAGAACAATGGGAAAATTTAATAGAATAGTACAAATGAAGAATTCAGATATTTTATGTATTCAAGAGACGCACTGGGATAATGCATGTGTTTTAGAAGTAAAACAAATATGGAGGGATTTTATTTATGTTAACAATGGCAGGGGAAATTCAAGTGGGGTCGCAATTTTATTAAGGAAGGATGTAGTAGAAAATGTGAAGAAGATATATAATGATAATAATGGGAGGATTTTAATTTTGGATTTTGAATATATGAATAGGGTTTTTAGGATTATAAATATTTATGCGCCGAATAATGAGATAGAGCGAAAGAATTTATTTTTAGAATTAGGGAAATGGTGCAAGGGTAACTGTATTTTAGTAGGGGATTTTAATGTTAAAATGAATAGATTAGATATGAAAAGGGGAGCTATTTTTAGAAATGACGTATCTAGGGGGGTCTTAAGGAAGATTATGTTTGAAAACAGTTTGATTGATATATGGAGGGAGGAGAATCCGAACAAGAGAGGAATTTCTAGAAGGCAGGTGGTTTTAGGGGAGTTGAAACAGACGCGAATAGATCTGGTTTTAGTAAATGAGGGTTTAAGGGATTTTATGAAAGAAATTAAGTATGTTTTTACAGCTTTTAGTGATCATGCGGCGGTGGTATTTTCTTGTGGAGTAAGGACACATACTAAATCTGGTGGGCTGTGGTGTTTAAATAATAGCTTGCTAGAGGAGGAAAATTATATTGAGATGATATCAGAATGTATTGGGAAGGCCAAAAGACAACAGTTAATGGAGGTGAATATGGGGTTGTGGTGGGAGGGGCTGAAAACCAAATGTAAGGAATTGACTATAAAATATGCTGTTAAGAGGAATTATTTTTTGAAAAAGAAGGAAAGGGAACTACGTAAGAAGGTTAAACATGAACTTGAGTGTATAGAAAAGGATGAAGGTCATGGGGTGGAGGATTATTTACTGGCTAAGGATGCACTTGATGAATATGAGAAGAAGAAATGCAATGCGGCGATTGTAAGGAGTAGAGTGCAATATGCGATAGAGGGGGAAAGATGTACTTCATTTTTCTTGAATTTAGAAAAAAGAAGACAAGAGAAGATTTATATTACGGAGTTAATTAATGATAAAGGGGAAAAGGTTAATGATTTGGTGGGGATTCTGGATACGGTCGAGAGATATTATGAATGCTTATTTAAAAAGAAGAGGTTAATGAAGCCTGTATGGATAAGGTGCTTGAACATGTGGATACTAAGTTAACAGAAGGAGAAAAAACATGTGTGATGAAGATATGAGTCTAACTAACATTAAGGAAGCCATATTAGAAGCTAATTGCAATAGGAGTCCGGGGTCTGATGGCCTAACTGCGGAATTTTATAAATCTTTTGCAGATTTGTTGGCTCCAATTTTAAGAAAACTGTATGAATATATTGAAAAGACTCAAGTGGTGCCAGATTCGCTGGCCACAGGAGTTGTAACCATATTGTATAAAAATAAAGGGAGTCGTGAAAATTTGGATAATTATCGACCGTTGACACTTTTAAATTGTGATTATAAGATCTTAGCCAAGGTCTTAGCTAATAGAGTTAAAAAAGTTATGGGAGGAGTAATAGCAGAGACACAAGGATATAGTGTACCAGGGAGGGATATTTCTGACACAGTGGGAACAATAAGGGATGTGATAAAGCATATGGGGGAGGAAGGGGGGTTTGTGATGAGTTTGGATCTAAATAAGGCTTTTGATAGAGTTGATCATTCCTTTTTACTGCGTACACTTGGGAAATTTGGGTTTGGTGAAAGAATGATAGGTTGGATTAGACTACTGAATGGATATGCAAGGAGTAGAGTAAAATGTAATGGGATTTTAACAGATTCTTTTCCTCTGGAGAGATCTGTTAGGCAGGGATGTCCGTTATCAGCTGCTCTTTATAGTTTATCGGGTGGAGCCGCTTGCAGTAATGATTAAAGCAAACAAATTAATTCGAGGTATACGGATACCGGATGGGGGAGAGTGTTATACAGCAATATGCGGATGATACTACATGTACTGTGATAGATGTTGAAAGTGTGAAGAATGTAATGGAGTGTTTTGAGGTATATGGCAAGGCATCAGGGGCAAAACTTAATGTTGAAAAATCTGAAATAATGTATGTGGGGATAGATGAAAAAAGTGGACTGTGGATTCCCTTTCAAAAAGGCTGAAGGTTATATAAAGACTTTAGGGGTGGTTTTGGGGGGTGGATAAAGAAGGGGACGAGAGATGAGACATGGACTGGGGTTTTGAATAAAATAAAACATACTCTATCCTATTGGAAGGCAAGAAAACTGTTCTTGAGGGGGAAGGTGGTGGTGATTAATTCTTTGGTGGCATCCAAATGTATCTATGTTCTAGGTTCGTTGGATATGCCACAATGGGTGTTAAAAGAATTCAATGGTTTGGTTACAGATTTCCTATGGGAGGGGAAGGGGACTAGGATTGCAAGGGCAACTCTTATCTCGGATTTAAAGGATGGGGGGTTGAAATTGGTAGATTTGGATGTGAAGAGAAAAGCAATGAGAATAAAAACTGTGCAAAAATACTTATATGGGGAGGTAGATTATGGATGGAAAAGGTTTTTTAAACATTTTTGTACAGAAGTGGGGGGTTGTGAAGAAAGTGGATTATTGATGTCATGGAAGAAGGATATGTTGGAGGGTTTGCCTGAGTTCTATAAAGAGGTGTTCTTGGCATGGGGGGGAATTTCTTCCTAAGATTGAGTACACATGTACAAATAAGGACAACATATTTAATCAGCCTGTGTTTTTGAATCCGAAAATAGAGAGTGGTGGGAAGGTGCTGTACAACAAAATGTTCATGAAGGCTGGGTTAATATTGGTAAAAGATTTTCTTTACGAGGTTATACCGGGGTTTTTAAGGGGGCAGGCAATTCTGGATACTGTGTGGGAGGTTGATGATACAGTGGAGAGAAAATTAGTATTGCAGATATATGAAAGAATTAAATTATGCATTCCGGGTGAGTGGATAAAAGTGATAAATGGGGAGGGGGAATATGAGGACTTGTATGTGCTGCCAAGTCTCTATGTGGGTAAAGGATCGGGGAAACAAGTTTTATCAAAAGTAACACAGAAAAGATTGTACAAGTGTATGTTGAAGTCTGTGTGTGTGAGGCCTGCGGCTGAGAGGATGTGGAAAAAAATGTTTATTGATTTGGATGTTTCTTTGATGTGGGAGAATTTGGTTTTGTTTGGGAATAAACGAAATTGTGAGAACATGGATTTTATGATACGGCATAATCGTATATACACAAATATTATTTTACATCAGATAAACCGCGATGTAAGGCGGGAATGTGATGTGTGTATGATGAAGCCAGAGTCTTTGTTGCATTTATTTGTTGAATGTCCAAGTCTGACAGGTTTTTTTAAGGAAGTAAAAATTTTACTGTGGAGGCACTGGAGAAAAAGAGTTTTAGAAAGCTTTGTATGGGATAGGTTAATATTATTTGGAGTAATGGGGAAATGTTTGGGTGTGAATGTGTACCTGTTGAATATTGTGTTGAGTTTTGTGAGGTATGCAATTTACTGTAGAAGGAATATGAAACATTTTGAAGGGAAAAAGGTGAATGTCTGGGTAATTTTTAAAAGCAGGTTTAAGAAAGCAGGTGGATTTAATGTATAATGCAAAACTAGAGAAATTTGAAAGTATGTTTATAAAGGGGAGTACTTTAGTGTCTATGGAGGAGGGAGGAGGGGGAGTTAGGGTTAACTTCTGAAATGGAGTATGTCTAATGTCTATATTAGATTTTTTTTTTGAAAGAATTATTTTGAATATTTTCTTTGTTTATTTTTTTGATAGGGGGTGGCTTTTATCTGCCTATTTTGTGGGTGGATTTTGTTATGTCTTAGTCATGTCTGAGTTTTTTCTGTATTTTTATTTCTTTGGGTTCTTTGATTTGATAGGGGGTGAATTGTTCACCTGCCTATGTTAGGATAGTGTCTGCTGTATTGTTCATTGTAATATTGTACTGTAAATATTGTAAAAAAATTGAATTTTTTGATAATAAAAAGAGAAAAAAAAATACGCCCGATCTTGTCCGATCTCGGAAGCTAAGCAGGGTCGGGCCTGGTTAGTACTTGGATGGGAGACCGCCTGGGAATACCAGGTGCTGTAAGCTTTTGTCCCAGTAGAGCGTGCTCTTGTGTCATGGAGCAACTGCCTTTTATTTATCACCCTAATAATATCATGGATTGTTATTGGACTAAATGCAGTTTGTGTGTGCTGCCCTGCCCTGATCAAATCAAATAATGGACAGTGCGTTTCCCTCAAAATATAGGCAGTACATGCAGCCTTTGTTTTTAGTCTAGGAGACAGTCAATGTCTGTAGTCCATTAGGGCACTATAAAATCCCTTCAATGTTTTGCCTGATTCCGTTAATTCCCAAGTTCCCTTTTCTCCGTTTAGATTTCCCCGTTGACCGTTTGTCCCTGTTTTGGCAGGTTTTCGCTCTCAAAAGTACACCTTTTTAATAGCAAAACAGCACAATTGGATGTTCTATGTCCACAACAATGTTTAAACCCTATCAGGTGACCATTTGTGAGGTCTGGGAAAAATGTAAGACATTTAGATGTTGGGGTGTAGTTACCCTTAAATGCAAGCGTGCACCAGGAAGAGACCTTTGTTTGGTTAAGCGGTGTTGCTGTAGAACAAATGGCCACTGGAGTGATGCAAATGATCACGGTATAATTCTGCCAGGCAGGCATAGGCTACTTTGTAGTTAACATTTACTTGCGAAGGTTTTGGGGAAAGCCATTCCTTCCCTACCAGAAGAAGGTTATCATTAGCATCATCGCTTAACGGCTACACAAAGTGTAGACATACGCGCGCACCGCACACATGCACACAGACAGGGGCATTCCTGTGCCGTTTCAGAAAGTTCATGGAAATACGAATCACTGATGCATTTTGTTCATGTCTTATGATTGACTTGGGCAAATGAATGCGTTTTCTAACAAGTTGAATAGATTTAGTTGATTTCTTACTAAGTTCAATAAATGTTTGAATATTGTTGAATTTCGGTTTAATGTCTGGATTCCGTGATTCGGTCCGCAACGCCTATTTTATAGGGCCCTAGTCAATGAACTTGTCATAAATCAACATAGGATATGCCCTCTTCCCTCCCCCAACAAGACTCAAAATATATATATATATTGGAAATGTAAGCAAGGGTTGAGCTTCTTCAGTTTGTGTCACAAAGTGGATACGTTTCTGTGTCCCTTTCCAGAGTGAGTGACACATTGACTTTATATAGTGTACCAAGAGTTGTTCCTCGCTTACGGCCATACCAGCCTGAATACGCCCGATCTCGTCTGATCTCGGAAGCTAAGCAGGGTCGGGCCTGGTTAGTACTTGGATGGGAGACCGCCTGGGAATACCAGGTGCTGTAAGCTTTTTGTCCCAGTAGAGCGTGCTCTTGTGTCATGGAGCAACTGCCTTTTTATTTATCACCCTAATAATATCATGGATTGTTATTGGACTAAATGCAGTTTTGTGTGCTGCCCTGCCCTGATCAAATCAAATAATGGACAGTGCGTTTCCCTCAAAATATAGGCAGTACATGCAGCCTTTGTTTTTAGTCTAGGAGACAGTCAATGTCTGTAGTCCATTAGGGCACTATAAAATCCCTTCAATGTTTTGCCTGATTCCGTTAATTCCCAAGTTCCCTTTTCTCCGTTTAGATTTCCCCGTTGACCGCTTGTCCCTGTTTTGGCAGGTTTTCGCTCTCAAAAGTACACCTTTTTAATAGCAAAACAGCACAATTGGATGTTCTATGTCCACAACAATGTTTAAACCCTATCAGGTGACCATTTGTGAGGTCTGGGAAAAATGTAAGACATTTAGATGTTGGGGTGTAGTTACCCTTAAATGCAAGCGCACCAGGAAGAGACCTTTGTTTGGTTAAGCGGTGTTGCTGTAGAACAAATGGCCACTGGAGTGATGCAAATGATCACGGTATAATTCTGCCAGGCAGGCATAGGCTCCTTTGTAGTTAACATTTACTTGCGAAGGTTTTTGGGGAAAGCCATCCTTCCTACCAGAAGAAGGTTATCATTAGCATCATCGCTAACGGCTACAGAAAGTGTAGATATAGCGCGCACCGCACACATGCACACAGACAGGGGCATTCCTGTGCCGTTTCAGAAAGTTCATGGAAATACGAATCACTGATGCATTTTGTTCATGTCTTATGATTGACTTGGGCAAATGAATGCGTTTTCTAACAAGTTGAATAGATTTAGTTGATTTCTTACTAAGTTCAATAAATGTTTGAATATTGTTGAATTTCGGTTTAATGTCTGGATTCCGTGATTCGGTCCGCAACGCCTATTTTATAGGGCCCTAGTCAATGAACTTGTCATAAATCAACATAGGATATGCCCTCTTCCCCAACAAGACTCAAAATATATATATTGGAAATGTAAGCAGGGTTGAGCTTCTTCAGTTTGTGTCACAAAGTGGATACGTTTCTGTGTCCCTTTCAGAGTGAGTGAACATTGACTTTATATAGTGTACCAAGAGTTGTTCCCTGGCTTATGGCCATACCAGCTGAATACGCCCGATCTCGTCCGATCTTGGAAGCTAAGCAGGGTAGGGCCTGGTTAGTACTTGGATGGGGAGACTACCTGGGAATACCAGGTGCTGTAAAAGCAGTATGAGTGGATGATAATCGTTATAGGCTGAGAGTGAAGAGGTGAAATATAAGCTATGATATGGAAAAAAAATAACCGTGAAGCTATGAGATGTGAAGATGTGAGTGAAATATGAAGTATGATGATGTAAAAAAAATTAATGGTGGGAAGTATGAAGAGGAATATGAAGGTGATATGTAAAAGGGAGGAAATATGATGATATGTAAAAAAAAAAAAAAAAAAATTATAAGGAAAGATGATGGGTTAATTTTTAAAAATAAAATAAAAAAAAAAAATAGATTCGATCTGAAGCTAAGGGGGTAGTAGATGGGAGAAGTGGGAATACAGGGTGTAATGAAGATGTTGTGTCATGGAGCAACTGCCTTATTATATAATAATATATGGATTGTTATTGGATAAATGCAGTTTAGTGTGTGGGCCCTGCCCTGAATCAAATCAAATAAGGACAGATGCGTTGCTCTCAAAATATAGGCAGTATATGCAGCCTTTGTTTTTTAGTCTAGGAGACAGTCAATGTCTGTAGTCCATTAGGGCACTATAAAAATCTTTCAATGTTTTGCCTGATTCCGTTAATTCCCAAGTTCCCTTTTCTCGTTTAGATTTCCCGCCATGACGCCTTGTCCCTGTTTTGGCAGGTTTTCGCTCTCAAAAGTACACCTTTTTAATAGCAAAACAGCACAATTGGATGTTCTATGTCCACAACAATGTTTAAACCCTATCAGGTGACATTTGTGAGGTCTGGGAAAAAATGTAAGACATTTAGATTTTGGGGTGTAG
>NW_025537011.1:0-43872 GCF_020615455.1 Coregonus clupeaformis
TAAATAAAGGGAAGCCAGTTTCCACATGACAGTCAGTGTCTGAGCTCGCGCCTACCGCCCTCAGGGATCTCCCGTGGTTGGGGGGAAGTCCATGGGTCTGAAGCCTGCTGCCTGTAATCTCCTTATCCTCACCATCGACCAGGAGTAAATCATGATACCTTCCTAACCCTCCCCTGTCTCTCCCTCCCCAGCAGTACAAAGGGGACCTGCTCCCTCAGCTTGTCCTTAATCTCGATTTCTGGGGCCATCTCTGCAGCCCGACCAGACCTCCACACAAACAGGGCCTTGTGTGTCGTCCAGCCTTACCAGCTCCTGTGCTCCCTCTGTCTGAAGTTTCACCTGCCTTGCAGTTTGTCCTCCTGGTACAGGAGCAGGTGCAGGTCAGCTGAACTGGACCTTGACTATCTGCTTCAGGTCCACCGTGAGCTCCTGCAGTGATAGGAAGTGTGTGTGTGTGCAAGTGTGTGGGGGAGGGAGGAGGGGGCAGTCATTAGAAATTATAGATTAGTTTGAGAGGCTCCCAGGTTTGCTGAGACACTCCAGGTTTAAGTTCAATGTATACATTGTTTGCAGGTGTAGATACGCAAATTCTTCACCGCGTCTTCAGTCTCTCTCTCCACTCTGGGCCATGTTCGGCTCCCATCTGTCCAGAGTCCATGGGACTGTTGAGAGAGCACCTAGCATGGCCAGAACACTTGTAAGTCAGCCATCAGCCTCTGTTCTTCACACCAGGCTTTCCCATTATCAAATAGTAATCTGCTCTTGGAGTAGAGCTGCAAAATATTGTTATGAAACAAGCCGGACTGCAACTCCAAACCAGACAATGCATGGAGTACTATATTAGGCGTTTGTCAGACGGAAATAAAAGTGAAGTGGTAAGTGGTGTGACCAAATCATTGACATTTAAGTTGTTGATGCCAAATCCACTTCAAGTTTTCCTGTGCCACATTTTGATCAAATACATTTTTGTGGTAATTCCTCCCACGTATAATTCTAATGCTCCAAGTCCATGGCCCATCAATGTTTTCATGTCATACGCAACTGACCATACTGTGAGTCAAAACAGAAGTACCCTACATTTAACTCATTACACAGTTGAATTGTATCATTATGTTCATAAAACTCTCTTAATCAATCTCTATTTTCTCTTTGGTGTCTGGAAAAATACCAACATTTTTGTAAGAGTTTTGCATGACATAAACAATGGATGATAAGTTTATATTCAAACATCCAAACTGTGAACAAAACTGATGAAAAATATAATCAGCTGCGAGAAATAGTATAAAACATATATAGAAGTGAACATTGATGAAGCATGTTCTTCTCTACAGTCTCCTAAAGTCAGAGCCTGCTGTGTTTTTAAAAAAGTACCTTGGAAGTAGAAATTCTCTCACATCTGGATGATAGTTTCCAACAAAAATACCTGACTATTGCTGAAAACAAAAAATTATCCAGTACAGTGCAAACAATTCTTACCCCAAATAGGCTCATATCATGTCCAAATTAGATTTGTGTATGTATTTATTTTGTGCACTTCTTTTTGACTGCTTTGTAGATAATGGGCAGGCTACAGTGAATTTCTTCTCACTTGCAGGAGCACACAATAGTATCTGATTGCGGCACACTGCAAGTGATCGTTCACTGCATGTAGAAGCAGATACCTGCATCCCATTGGTTCCTGCAGAATGACCCCTCGAAACATCCCATTAGTTCCTGCACAAATCCACCCTTCCTCGAGCATGCCATCTTCAGCTTGTGTACAACCTTTGATATTCTGGATTCCCCTGATTGTGTATGCAAAAGTAAAATGTGGGTCAAAAGGAAATAGAAGTATTATCCAGAGGTTTTTGGTGGTAGAGGACACTATACCAGTGTCTACTTATTACCAGTGTGTACGTCCCAATTTAGATGTGACCTTCTAAATGTCCATTGATCAGTGGGTGAGGAGCTATGGTGATTTGGTAGTGTATGATATTCTATTTTCTCTTTAGGAGCAAGAATACAGTGGGTTCTCCCAGATTCATAGAGACACTGCTCCCAGATTGGGGAGCTGTCATGATCACTTGCATCGCAAAAGGCGGGGTCCAGTTCTCAGCCTGTGGTTGGGCACTGGCATCCATCAAGCTGTCCCAGACCAACAGCGTGGGCAATGAGGATGAGGCGGTGGAGGGGTCTGGAGACTGTCTGCCTCCTCCTTTTTTTCATACTCTCTTTCTCTCACCCCTCACTCTTGTATTAACATAATATACAGATCACAGAAGATAATTTGCACCCAGCATGGCACCCACTGCGGCCCAGCTTCCCTATTGGCATTTGTTTGCTGGCTGTTATTTGGGTCGTTGTTTACTGAACCAAGTGCACATATGCAAATATTAGTCATATTTTCACTTAAAGTGATATTAATGCAGAACTTCACATAATCCAAAACAGTTTTGCAGCACAAATGCCTATTTCCCCTAATTTTGCAACACCCTCTGGTTTGTTGAGGCTGATTCATCTGGAAGAAAGCAAGAGCCATGATTCCAAAGTGACACATTTTGTGTTCATATCTCCTACAGGTGAGCATTGAGATCAATGAACCAGTGCAGCTCATCTTTGTCCACATTGCGCTGCAACTTCTTCTCCAGAGCTTCCTCCTCTCCCAAGACAAGTCACCCATGTCAGCTGGCGTCGCTTCTTCATGGACTACAGAAGGAAGATGTCACACCACTTACAATTTCAATTTTAAATGCAACTCTCAATATTAAAAGATATTATGCTTGGGTCACTGCGTTACCTATTATTTTATTACCAGCGCCCGAAGCATTCCAGAACAGAATGAAGTGGCAATAACATAGTTTCCATAACCACTGTTGGCCTTGAAGACTCAGATCTACTGTCAACGCTCGTTGACTGGGGGCTACGTGGAACACAAGGCACATAGCGTGATAAGCGTGCATCTTTATTTAGTACACAACAACTCGAACAAGGCAACAAATAACCGTCACAGTGAAGTCCTGAGGTTATAACACAGCAAACCTTTCACGGAACAAGATCCACACAAGCTAACTGGTGCCAAGCTTAGGCTTTTTGCCTAAAGTAGTCCCCAATCAGAGACAGCGAGCTACAGCTGCTTGCCTCTGATTGGAGCCACCCTCCTTAACATAGAACTAAGCGATCTAGAACAAAAAAACATAGAAAACTAAACCATAGAAAAATCCACACCCTGGCTCAACATTTAAAGTCCCACAGAGCCAGAGGCGCTGACATCTACCCTAGAGGTTCTGTTCCAAAATGTGTAAAACCATCTCAGCCTGGTTGCTCTCTCCCTCCCGGTGGTGGGTATAGGGAGTTTGTTACGGGCTACATCAAGTATTAACTGGCACCCGAGTTGTCGAGGGGTGCATCTAATCCTCCCGGCTGACTAAGCAAGTCTGAGAACACTTGGACTGAACCTGAAGAAGACTGTCTGGTTACCTTTAAAAGAGGTATGAATGTTCAACAGATCCCATTATGTTACAGATGTCAGTTAAATCCTGTAGGAATGATGAATACTGTATTATGGTTAAAGACAATATAGCTAGTGATATGTTTTGTGATACTAATGTGTATTACTATGTAAGAAACATTTAAAAGATGTTTAGGTAGGATGCAGTATGTTTGCCACACCTTGTTGATTCTCATCAAACTAGCTCATTTATGAGGCTATAAATTTTGCAAGTACATAAGTATTGGGCTGTAGTTATGATTATTCAGGGTGACCTGTTCAATGGCGATATGGGCACCTTGCTACCAGAGATTTTTTCTAATCAATTATATCACGGCAGCAGTGGTGTACAGTGTTGTAATCTGTACGTCCTGATCTGCCACAGTACCATACTGCCACTAAATGTAAATCAGGCTAAGCGTCAAATGGCTCCCCCTTTTTGGGGCGATTTCCAGTCAGGTTGAAAATACGCAGAAGTCTCTCATAGCCTCTATTAATCTATTTTCAAATTTCAGAGCCATCCAATACAATCTCTATAGGTGTCTGAGGGCTAGCACTTACAGCGCTTTTTCGTCATACGTAGCAATACATGTAACGTAACCATAACGTAACTAAAAAGAGCGGATTGTGTCTTTGAAAAGTTCCCTTTTGTGGGCGAACAAGTGTAATTGGAACAGGTGAGACAATTAGGACCTCCCAGACCAAATTTAATAGTGTCAAAGGTTTCTACTAAAGCGGAAGTCCTGCACCCGAGGATTTTCCAAAGGTGGACCGAACGGAAAAATAACATTGCCACTCAGCTTAGTGAGGATACAGGCCAGCTGTCCGCCGCCACAGCATGAGGGGTTAGTGTTAGGTAATCCACAAGGTTGCGCTGGAGAGCTGAGACCAGTAGAGACTTTGGACTTAGGGTGGAGATGCTGGTATAGTAAAACAGTTTATTCAGAGTAGATATCACAGAATCGCGCATTACGGACCGTTAAATCAAACTCTTAAGGGAGCTATAAATTAAAGCCCCATTTTACCATATCAGATAAGAGAAATTAGCTGTAGCTACATATATTTTACATCCTGGCCCTACATAGTTCACCTATTTGCATCACTTGCAAAACATTACATGTGGCTATATGCTTCGGAAAGTGGAGATGCCTTAGAAACGTCAAAAAAAGTAAACATTGCTGGGAGACACATTGCCGTTTTGGAGAAGACATCGCGTTTGCTAGCGAGAAGAAGAGAATTTGTTGTGGCAAATGAACTTGGGCTAGGAATTACCAGGAACCTCACGATAAGATATATGCATCAGCATTCTAAGTCTATCATGATTCTATACGTGATTGCGGTTGATGCTGTGATTTCATTGCATGCCCCATATGTCTGTTTGCAGAGGGATCAGAAAGCCATGAGAGCGAGGTTTTGATCAGTCATGAAATAAAAGTGCTGAAAACAAATTGGCTCCCCAATGCGGAAAGATTGAGAGACAAGCTATGGAAGGAACAATATTAGTGTTTTGTTTGCAGTACAGCCAACTACGCTAAAATATTGCGTGTCAATACAGTGTATAAATAAGTATTGTCACTGTGTATCCTTTCGATTTCTTTCACCCCAATCCCTCCAAATTAACGGTAAAAAATAACTGAGTTGTTTGCCCCACATTTTGAAGCTAAGATGATTAGCTAAGCCAGCTAAAATGTTTTATTTAGTTGGCAGTGATACGCATCTACAATAGTTTACTGTCAATAACATGTCTCCAAAAATGACCATTAGTATGTATCTCCAATTGTGTTGACATTTTACAATTCACGGTGCGCATCCATGAGTATCCACTTTCTACCGTAGCTCCAGCTGGTAGAGCACGGCGCTTGTACGCATGTGGGTAGTGGGTTCGACGGTTCCACCCATACCACAAAAATATACACGCATGACTGTAAGTCCATTTGGATAAAGAGCGTCTGCTAAATGGTTGTGTGTGTGTGTGTTGTTGGTATCTGAAGAGAGCCCCGAAGCATTATTGTGCTGACAATTTATACAATAAATGAAGTAGGTTGAATCTAGTAGTTCTGATCTTCTAGATTGGTCCTGATGAGGTTGGGGCGAGAGTCCCCTCCAGGCTACTGTCTGCTGTTTGCATTGGCTCTGAGTCGGGTTCTCTCTGTCTTCAAATGTTCAGCCTGAAGAAAGGGGATTTTTTTGTGTGTGTGTGTGTGTGTGTGTGTTTAACCATTGATGATGTGTGTGTGTGTGTGTGTGTGTGTGTGTGTGTGTTTTAACAGTGATGATGTGTGTGTGTGTGTATTTGTGTGTGTGTGTGTGTGTGTGTCCTCCGAGCAAGGACCCCACAAGTGAGTTGGAAGAACTGAGGAGGAGCTATGGCGTGGGTGTTGTCTTGGCCACCTGCTGACAAGGCTGACAAGATAGGGACCCTTTTGTCCATTGTTGTTGGATAGGAACAGAACTTATAACCTGAGCTCACAACCTAAATATAGATCTTAGCACACAACATTTTACTCAACATCAGCATCATATTCACTATAACAAATATAATTACTCCGACATTGCTAGAACAATACACATCCTCAGCCAGGCTAATCCAGTGTGTGAAGTTTTTCTGGAGTGTTTTGAGTTGGCTTTGCTGGGGAAAAGATGAGGCAGAGGGCTCTCCCACCAAGCCTGGTAAGCCAGCACTTTGCAGATCAAGTCAATAAATGTTACAGAGCTTATTGACATATGCTGCCCCTGTCTTTCATGTTGTTGCTGGACATATCTTTTTTAAAATGTGTGTAGGTCACCCTCAAATCCTCAGAAAAATTGCCCCCTGGGAGTTACCAGGAGCCGCCACTCGTTGTGCATTGGAAATACTCACATACAGTGGGGAAAACAGTACTGGATCAAGCCACCAATTGTGCAAGTGTAACGATCCCGGCAGTCTGAGTCGGGTCCTGTCTGGTGACTAGTTTTTCCTGTTCGTGATCTCCAGTTTCCCGAGGGTTCGGGAAAGGGCGCTCCGGGAGCTCTCTTGTTTTCCTTTGCACCTGCATCCCATCAGCAATCTGCACACCTGGTCCTGATCATCCACCCTTCTTAGGCTCTTGGGCCAAACATCCAGTTCCTGCCGGATCGTTAGCCATGAACAGTAGGTTTATCAGAGTATCAGTCCTAGAGCTTCTAGCGTTAGTTTTGTTGTTTTGTACCTTGTTGGTTTATTGTTGACTTACCTCCGTTTTTTGTTCCATCTCCAGTCACTCGTCCGGAACCCTCACCCTACCTCTGCCTGATGGTCGGGCGGCTGCCGAGCCATCATTGACTAACAACTGCACCCTCAACAATCTCATCCACGCCGCCCGCTCTGTTCCCTGGATTATCCTGCACCTTTTTTGAATCTGTAATAAACCCTCACCTTCGTCAACTCTCCCTTGTCCTGGTCTGCTTCTGGGTTCTGTCTGAGGGAACCGTGACAGAACGATCCGGCCAGTAAGTGAACCCAGCGGACCTGGACTCTGTTCGCCATGCCATTACCCATCAGGAGAAGATGTTGGGCCATCATACTTCGCACGGTACTACAGGAGATCGCGTTGTCAGTTCCGAACCTTTCTACCGGTCTGACGGAGGTCCAGAACCAACGCAAGTTTCCGGTGGAGGATCCACTACCGGTTTCACCCATCTCGCCTGCCGCTTCTGGAGCTGTGTCCTTCCGTGAGCCCGAGGTTCCGACGCGGATAGATATGAGGGGGAGCTGGGAAGATGCCGTTCCTTCCTTATGCAGTGTGGATTAGTGTTCGATCTACAGCCCTACTCTTATGCCACAGACAAGGCTAGGATAGCGCCTTTGTGATTGCGTTGCTGCGTGGTCGAGCGCTGGAGTGGGCTTCAGCCGTTTGGGGAACGACAAGACCCCTGCATGGCTTCATACCAGGGGTTCACGGCGAGATGAGGGAAGCTCTTCGACCATTCCGTCCGAGGGAGGGACGCAGCTAGGCGCCTGTTTTGCGCTTCACCAAGGAACTCGCAGCGTGGCCGACTTCGTGATCGAGTTCAAGACGTTGGCGGTGGAGAGTGGGTGGAACGAGGAGTCTCTGCAAGCGGCCTTTTACCAGGGTCTGTCGGAGCAGCTCAAGGATGAGTTGATCTCCTATCCGGAGCCTAGTGACCTGGACAGCTTGGTAGCCTTGTCTATTCGGGTGGATAATCGGAGTCCGAGAGCGAAGGAGGGAGAAGCAATGGGGTCCGTCCAATCGATCAGCTTCTCAGTTCCCAGTCGGGTCGGGTGGTGGACCAGAACACGCCGATCATTCTCCACCACAATGGATTAGTGGAGAGGTCCTCTCTCCCGATTCTGAACCCATGCAAGTGGGGCGGCACGGGTTAACCAAGGAGGGCGTCAACATAGACGTAAGACCAACTGCTGCCTCTACTGTGGTAGCTCGGGACATTACATCTCCACTTGTTCCCGGCGGTCGTCAAACTGCCCGGCTCGCTAAAGTTGGGAGGACTTTTAGCGAGCCAGTTTCAACCTCTCAGTACCTCTGTCAGACCCCGTTTCCGGCTACCCTTGTGAACAGGAATCAGAGCTTAGCGCTTAACGCTTTTATCCGATTCAGGTGCCGATGGAAGCTTTCTTGATGCCGAAGTTGGTGGAACAGCTGGGGCTTTCCAAGGAGCAATTGCCGGAACATTGAAGCGACCACTCTGAACGGCAGTAGTCTGGCACGTATCACGATGAGGACTGAACCGTTAAGATGCGGTTGTCGGGGAATCATTCTGAGATGATTTCATTCTTCATTCTGCCGTCTTCCCATGTTCTCTGGTCCCTTGGATACCCCCTGGCTGAAGGAACACAATCCCACGTTCGATTGGGTACCGGGCAAGGTAACGAGTTGGAGCCTTGATTGTCATGCTAACTGTCTCAAGACTGCCTGCCCCCATTCGGTTCCCAGTCAGGTGATTGAGGCTAAACCCCAGATTTGTCCCTGGTTCCCGAGACATATCACGATTTGGGGGAAGTTTTCAGTAAGCAGAAGGCTCTGTCACTCCTCCCCACCGACCATATGATTGTGCCATCAACCTGGTTCCTGGAGCTGTCTACCCCAAGGGAAGGTTATACAGTATCTCCGACCTGAACGTGAGGCGTTGGAGACCTACATCAAGGAGTCCCCTAGCTGCTGGTCTCGTTCGTCCCTCGTCATCACCCCTGGGGGCAGGATTCTTCTTTGTGGGTAAGAAGGATGGCTCTCTTCGAACGGCCGGTGTATTGATTATCGGGGGTTGAATGACATCACGGTCAAGAACAAGTATCCCCCTGCCCTTGATGAGTTCTGCCTTCGACTCCTTACAGGGTGCTACGGTGTTCACCAAGCTAGACCCACGCAATGCGTATCACCTGGTCCGGATCAGAGAGGGGGACGAGTGGTTGACGGGTTTCAATACACCGATGGGTCACGAGTATCAGGTGATGTTTGGACTGACCAATGCTCCAGCGGTATTCCAGAGTATGGTGAACGACGTCCTGGAGAGAATGATCGGTCTCTTTGTGTTTGTTTACCTGGATGACATTCTGATCTTCTGAAGGGAACCTTCCGACCACGTCCAGCATGTCCGGCAGGTTCTCGCAGCGATTGTTGGAGAATCGCCTGTTCGTGAAGGCCGAGAATGTGCGAGTTTCACGCCCACACGACATCCTTTCTCGGGTACATCATCTCCAGGGGAGAGATTAGGATGGACCAGGAGAAGGTTAGAGCGGTTCTGGAATGGGCCCAGCCGGTTACGAGATGTGCAGCTCAGAGATTTTTGGGGTTCATGCTGAATTTCTACCGCAGATTCATCCGGGATTACAGCCGTGTGGCCGCTCCATTAACTGCCTTGACTTCCAGTATCAGACCTTCAAGTGGAATCCGGAGGCGGATCGAGCGTTTCTGGATTTGAAGAGGCGATTCACCAACGCACCGATTCTCTCTCAACCGGACACGGCCCCGTCAGTTCGTGTTGGAAGTGGACGCGTCTGATGTGGGAGTTGGCGCCATCCTGTCGCAGCGATGCTCCACGACAGTAAACTCCATCCCTGCGCCTACTACTCTAAGCCGCCTTTCGCCTGCGGAGAGGAATTACGATGTGGGTAACCGGGGAGCTTCTCGCGGTGAAACTTGCCTTGTGGAGGAGTGGCGCCACTGGTTGGAGGGGGCGGAGCAACCGTTTATTGTCTGGACTGACCACAAGAATCTTGTTACGTGCAATCGGCTAAACGCCGTCTCAACTCCCGTCAGGGCCAGGTGGGCGTTGTTTTTCGGACGATTCAGAGGTTGTCCTGACGCATTCGACCTGGACTAAGAAGCAAGCGGACGCCTTGTCCCGGATGTTCTCAAGACGGAGGAGAGTGGGTCCAAGACCGAGACAATTCTCCCCGGAACTGCGTGTGGGAGCAGTTATGTGGAAGATTGGAGGAGGAGGTGCTGGCGGCCCCCCGACTCAGCCCGGTCCCGTAATGGTCCACCGGGTCGGTTGTTTGTGCCTGAGTCGGTTCGGTCTGCTGTTCAAATGGTCCCACGCCAGTAAGATGGCTGTCACCCCTGGCGTGGCTCGGACAATAAGCGTTTTCTTCGCAGACGTTTTGGTGGCCTGCATGGCCGAGGATACTCGGGGGTTTTGTTGCCGCCTGTCCAGTGTGTGCGCAGAATAAGAGTACCAATCGGCCCAGCTCTGGACTACTTCACCCCCTTCCTATTCCCCGGCGACCATGGTCGACATTGGCCCTGGACTTCGTCACTGGGTTGCCCGCTTCTGAGGGGAACACGGTCGTTCTGACTATCGTGGACAGATTCAGCAAGTTCGCCCACTTTGTGCCAATTGCCGAAGCTTCCTCTGCCTCCGGAGACGTCCCGAGATCCTGGTTAGGGAGGTTTTCAGGTCCACGGTTTGCCCAGTGATATCGTTTCCGACCGTGGCCCTCAGTTTACCTCTGCTGTCTCGAAGTCCTTCTGTTTGGCCATTGGAGCTACAGTCAGTCTCACATCTGGTTTTCACCCCCAATCCAATGGTCCAGGCGGAGAGAGCCAACCAGAAGATGGAATCCACCTGCTACGCTGTCCTTGGTCTCTTCCAACCCCACCTCCTGGGTCTCTCAGTTGCCTTGGGTTGAGTATGCCCACAATACTCCTACATCTGCCACTGGGATGTCTCCCTTCCAGTGCCTGTATGGCTACCAACCTCCCTTGTTCCCTTCTCAGGAGAAGGAGCTCTCAGTGCCTTCTGTTCAGGCCCATATGCGTTGCTGCCACCGGACCTGGCATCGGGCCGAAAGGCATCTCCTAGAGTTTCGGACCGGTATCAGCTCCAGGCGAATCGTCGCTTGGATCCCGGGCTCCCACCTACACCATCGGGAGAGGTCTGGTTGGCCACACGTGGATCTTCCTTTACGGACGAGTCTGGAAGTTGTTACGGAGTTCATTGGTCCGTTTGTGTGGTGGAGAAGGTGATCAATCCAGTGGCAGTTCGACTCAAACTACCGAGGACGCTTCAGAGTCCATCCCACCTTTCATGTCTTCCTGCCCAAGCCTGTCTTCCTCAGTCCTCTGTTGCCTCCTCCGCCTCCTCCTCCCCTCCTCCTCGGATGATCGGAGGTGGTCCCTGCTACACGGTGCGTCGCTATCATGGATTCCAGACGGCGGGCCGGGGTTTCCAGTATCTCGTGGACTGGGAGGTATGGTCCTGAAGAGAGAGTTGGATTCGCGCGCGACAGGTCCTAGATGCTTGACCTCATCAGTGATTTCTACCGCTCCATCCTGGCGCTCGGTCCGCCCGGTGGCGTTCGTCGGAGGGGGGGGTACTGTAAACGATCCCGGCAGTCTGAGTCGGGTCCTGTCTGGTGACTAGTTTTCCTGTTCGTGATCTCCAGTTTCCCGAGGGTTCGGGAACTTCGCTCCCGGGAGCTCTCTTGTTTTCCGCATCGCCATCCCATCAGCAAGTCTGCACACCTGGTCCTGATCATCACCCTTCTTAGGCTCTGGTGCCAAATCCAGTTCCCTGCTCGGATGGGTTAGCCATGAACAGTAGGTTTATCAGAGTATCAGTTCTAGAGCTTCTAGCTTAGTTTTGTTGTTTTGTACCTTGTTGGTTTATTGTTGACTTACTTCCGTTTTTGTTCCATCTCCAGTCACTCGTCCGAACCTCACTTGACTACCTCTGCCTGATGGCTCGTGCGTCTGCCGAGCCATCATTGGACCAACAACTTGCACCCTCAACAACTCATCCAGCCTGCCCGCTCTGTTCCCTGGATTATCCTGCACCGTTTTTGAATCTGTAATAAACCCTCATCCTCGTTCAACTCTCCTTGTCCTGGTCTGCTTCTGGGTTCTGTCTGAGGGAATCGTGACAGCAAGTTCTCCCACTTAAAAAGATGAGAGGCCTGTAATTTTCATAATAGGTACACGTCAACTATGACAGACAAATTGAGAAAAATAAATCCAGAAAATCACATTGTAGGATTTTAAAATAATTTATTTGCAAATTATGGTGGAAAATAAGTATTTGGTCACCTACAAACAAGCAAGATTTCTGGCTCTCACAGACCTGTAACTTCTTCTTTAAGAGGCTCCTCTGTCCCTCCACTCGTTATCTGTATTAATGGCACCTGTTTGAACTTGTTATCAGTATAAAAGACACCTGTCCACAACCTCAAACAGTCACACTCCAAACTCCACTATGGCCAAGACCAAAGAGCTGTCAAAGGACACCAGAAACAAAATTGTAGACCTGCACCAGGCTGGGAAGACTGAATCTGCAATAGGTAAGCAGTTTGGTTTGAAGAAATCAACTGTGGGAGCAATTATTAGGAAATGGAAGACATACAAGACCACTGATAATCTCCCTCGATCTGGGGCTCACGCAAGATCTCACCCTGTGGGGTCAAAATGATCACAAGAACGGTGAGCAAAAATCCCCAGAACCACACGGGGGACCTAGTGAATGACCTGCAGAGAGCTGGGACCAAAGTAACAAAGCCTACCATCAGTAACACACACGCCGCCAGTGACTCAAATCCTGCAGTGCCAGACGTGTTCCCCTGCTTAAGCCAGTACATGTCCAGGCCCGTCTGAAGTTTTGCCAGAGTGCATTTGGATGATCCAGAAGAGGATTGGGGAGAATGTCATATGGTCAGATGAAACCAAAATAGAACAGTTTTGGTAAAAACTCAACTCGTCGTGTTTGGAGGACAAAGAATGCTGAGTTGCATCCAAAGAACACCATACCTACTGTGAAGACATGGGGTGGAAACATCATGCTTTGGGGCTGTTTTTCTGCAAAGGGACCAGGACGACTGATCCGTGTAAAGGAAAGAATGAATGGGGCCATGTATCGTGAGATTTTGAGTGAAACCTCCTTCCATCAGCAAGGGTATTGAAGATGAAAGCGTGGCTGGGTCTTTCAGCATGACAATGATCCCAAACACACCGCCCGGGCGACTAAAGGAGTGGCTTGCGTAAGAAGCATTTCCAAGGTCCTGGAGTGGCCTAGCCAGTCTCCAGATCTCAACCCCATTGAAAATCTTTGGAGGAGTTGAAAGTCCGTGTTGCCCAGCGACAGCCCCAAAACTTATCACTGCTCTAAAGGAGATCTGCATGGAGGAATGGGCCAAAATACCAGCAACAGTGTGTGAAAACCTTGTGAAGACTCTGAAAACGTTTGACCTGGTCATTGCCAACAAAGGGTATATAACAAAGTATTGAAACTTTTGTTTTTATTTGTCCCCAATGTGATTTACTTGATTTTTTTAATGGGCTGTATAACAAAGTATTGAGAAATTTTGTTATTGACCAAATACTTATTTTCCACCATAATTTGCAAATAAATTCATTAACAATCCTACAATGTGATTTTCTGGATTTTTTTTCTAATTTTGTCTGTCATAGTTGACGTGTACCTATGATGAAAATTACAGGCCTCTCTCATCTTTTTAAATGGGAGAACTTGCACAATTGGTGGCTGACTAAATACTTTTTCCCCCACTGTACCTGTACACATCACAAGGGAGTTTGTATTTAGAGCAAGCTTTTTGCTTGTTCTCTTGAGATTGTCAGATCATTTTATTGTCTAACATAGTATGTCACAAATATTGCATGATGTGAACTTCTGACATGTCTGGGACAGAGGAGGATGGTGGGAGGACCTATAGGAGGACGTGCTAATTGTAATTGCTGGAATGGAATCAATGGAACGGAGTCAAACACATTGTTTCTATGTGTTTGATTTGTTTGGTACCATTCCATTAATTCCATTCCAGCCATTACAATGAACTTGTCCTCTTATAGCTTTTCCCACTAGCCTCCTCTGGTCTGGGACATGTAGCATTCTCCCACTGAGTTAAAATATGTGTACAGAACATGTGCCTCTGTTATGTACAGTGGCGTCCATAATTATTGACACCTGTCAGTGGAAATTCTAACCAATAAGGAGAGACTTTGTTAATTCTTCAAACAATCAATACTTTATTATATGAATTGCAATAAGGGAAGCTGGTCGACCCCACACTCTTGAGAGTGAGACCGAGGCTTAAAATCATACAGAGAATACAGGGCCTTATATAGCAGACCTAGAAATGCTTAGTCATGGCTGGTTCCACCCCTCCCCGGAAGATCAGGCATCATAAGCTATCTTGTTTTCTTCTTGTGGCCAGGTGTTTTGGTTGTGTCAGGTTATAGGCACAAACAAGTGATAACGGCAGTTCCGTTACTCCTTTCTCTCCCAAGCTAGCCTCCGTTCTCTTCTATCTCCCCACAGCTGTGCCTTGGAAGATATGAGAAGAAACAGGATGGGCTGAGACACTATGGTCACTTCTCAGAGGCTCTTTGTCTTGTGCCGTGTGACCAGGTTACTCAGAAGCAAAGAGAAATTGAAACAATACAGGTCTATCTGTTCCTCGAGTTTATCTCTATCTCGAATGGCAGGTTCTCTGAGTCGCCCCATGTCCTTGACAATAGGCCCAGACCAGCTGCAGCGAGCAGAAAGAGAGAACCATCCTTTCTCAAGCACAGTATTGCAAGTTATGAAAATATCTTTACCAATGTTAAGCATATAGTTGTTTACTATCGATATAGTAAACAGGGCAGGTAAATACATTCATTTCCCCTACACACTTTTGATAAAGATGAGGAAAAAATACTGTATAAAATAAGTAATACAAATAATGAGCTGATTGTATTGCAAAGTAGCTCTTCAATTTAAACACAGGTTTTCAAAGGGGTTCATGTCCAGACACTGATTTTTGTTGATTTGTTGATTTTTGTGGTCAATTAACTATTTCTTTGTGGATTTTGATGTGTGCTTGGGGTTATTGTGTTGCTCGAAGATCCACTTGCAGCCAAGTTTCGACCAAGGTGTGCATGGCCAAAAAGCTATATTTTCATGTCATCCAACAAATGTAAACGCTTGGAGTTTGATAAACCGCATTGGCACTTGGATTGGAACCGGTGCTATGGTCAGATGACATGACAATATAACTCTTTGGCCATGACAGCAGTGGTGGGTTTGACGTAAAAAATATAGAAAATGAAGCATATGCAGAAAAGTAACTCATACCTATTGTAAAAATATGGTGGTGGATCTTTGATTATATTGGGCTATTTTGCTTCCACTGGTCCTGGGGCCCTAGTTAAGGTCAACAGCATCATAATCTTTACCCAGTACCAGGACATTTTTAGACAAAAACCTGGTTGCCTCTGCCAGGAGGCTGAAACTAGGCCGCAAGGGATCTTCCAGGAAGACAATAACCCCAAGCATTAATCAATTTCCACAAAGAAATTGTTAATTGACCACAAAATCAACATTTTGCAATGGCCATCTCAGTCTCGGACTTGAACCCCCTTGGAAACCTGTGGTTTGATTGAAGAGGGCAGTCCATTTGCACAGACGAAGGGTCTGGAAAGATCCTCAACTGGCAGCTTCATTAAATAGTACTTGAAAAACACCAGTCTCAACGTCAACAGTGAAGAGGCGACTCCGGGATGCTGACCTTCTAGGCAGAGTTGCAAAGAAAAAGCCATATCTCAGACTGGCAAATAAAAAGAAAAGATTAAGATGGGCAAAAGAACACAGACACTGGACTTTTTTCTTTGCAACTCTGCCTAGGTCAGCATCCCGAGTCACCTCTTCACTGTTGACGTTGAGACTGGTGTTTTGTGGGTACTATTTAATGAAGCTGCCAGTTGAGGACCTGTGAGGCATCTGTTTCTCAAACTAGACACTCTAATGTATTTGTCTTCTTGCTCCGGGGCCTCCCACTCCTCTTTCTATTCTGGTTAGAGCCAGTTTGCGACTGTTCTGTGAAGGGAGTAGTACACAGCGTTATGCGAGATCTTCAGTTTCTTGGCAATTTCTCGCATAGAATAGCCTTCATTTCTCAGAACAAGAATAGACTGACGAGATTCAGAAGAAAGTTATTTGTTTCTGGCCATTTTGAGCCTGTAATCAAACCCACAATTGCTGATGCTCCAGATACTCAACTAGTCTCCAGGAGGCCAGTTTTATTGCTTCTTTAATCAGCACAACAGTTTTCAGCTGTGCTAACATAATTGCAAAAGTGTTTTCTGATTATCAATTAGCCTTTAAAATGATAAACTTGGATTAGCAAACACAACATGCCATTGGAACACAGGACTGATGGTTGCTGATAATGGGCCTCTGTACGCTATGTAGATATTCCATTAAAATCAGCCGTTTCCAGCTACAATAGCCATTTACAACATTAACAATGTCTACGCTGTATTTCTGATCAATTTGATGTTATTTTAATGGACAAAGAAATTGCTTTTCTTTCGAAAACAAGGACATTTCTAAGTGACCCCAAACTTTTGAACGGTAGTGTATATTGTTGGCCTTACTGCTATTAGCCCATACAAACGCATTGAATAACATATTCACTACATGGAACAACAGATAGTCCCCAAAAAATCTAAAGGAAGGAAAATGTATTTAACCCCTTCGTTTTGGCACTAAACAGTCTCCATATACATCCATCCTTCAGAGCGGGTCTTGTGAGGCCTGTAGGAGTAAAACAACTGACATGTACGTGTTTGTGAGAGTCTCAGCATCCACAGCTAATGAAGTCACTGAAAACAAAGAGTTGCAGTCTGTTTTGGAATGGGTGGCCAGTAATAATAAACTGGTCCTGAACATCTCTAAAACTAAGAGCATTGTATTTGGTACAAATCATTCCTAAGTTCTAGACCTCAGCTGAATCTGCTAATGAATGGTGTGGCTGTTGAACAAGTTGAGGAGACTAAATTACTTGGTGTTACCTTAGATTGTAAACTGTCATGGTCAAAACATATACACTGCTCAAAAAATTAAGGGAACACTTAAACAACACAATGTAACTCCAAGTCAATCACACTTCTGTGAAATCAAACTGTCCACTTAGAAAGCAACACTGATTGACAATAAATTCCACATGCTGTTGTGCAAATGGAATAGACAACAGGTGGAAATTATAGGCAATTAGCAAGACACCCCCAATAAAGAAGTGGTTCTGCAGGTGGTGACCACAGACCACTTCTCAGTTCCTATGCTTCCTGGCTGATGTTTTGGTCACTTTTGAATGCTGGCGGTGCTTTCACTCTAGTGGTAGCATGAAACGGAGATCTACAACCCACACAAGTGGCTCAGGTAGTGCAGCTCACCCAGGATGGCACATCAATGCGAGCTGTGGCAAGAAGGTTTGCTGTGTCTGTCGCGTAGTGTCCAGAGCATGGAGGGGCGCTACCAGGGAGACAGTTCAGTACATCAGGAGACGTGGAGGAGGCCGTAGGAGGGCAACAACCCAGGACCGCTACCTCTGCCTTTGTGCAAGGAGGAGCAGGAGGAGCACTGCCAGAGCCCTGCAAAATGACCTCCAGCAGGCCAACAAATGTGCATGTGTCTGCTCAAACGGTCAGAAACAGACTCCATGAGGGTGGTATGAGGGCCCGACGTCCACAGGTGGGGGTTGTGCTTGACAGCCCAACACCATGCAGGACGTTGGCATTTGCCAGAGAACACCAAGATTGGCAAATTCGCCACTGGCGCCCTGTGCTCTTCACAGATGAAAGCAGGTTCATACTGAGCACATGTGACAGACGTGACAGAGTCTGGAGACGGCGTGGAGAACGTTCTGCTGCCTGCAACATCCTCCAGCATGACCGGTTTGGCAGTGGGTCAGTCTGGTGTGGGTGGAATTTCTTTGGGGGGCCACACAGCCCTCCATGTGCTCGACAGAGGTAGCCTGACTGCCATTAGGTACCGAGATGAGATCCTCAGACCCCTTGTGAGACCATATGCTGGTGCGGTTGGCCCTGGGTTCCTCCTAATGCAAGACAATGCTAGACCTCATGTGGCTGGAGTGTGTCAGCAGTTCCTGCAAGAGGAAGGCATTGATGCTATGGACTGGCCTGCCCGTTCCCCAGACCTGAATCCAATTGAGCACATCTGGGACATCATGTCTCGCTCCATCCACCAACGCCACGTTGCACCACAGACTGTCCAGGAGTTGGCGGATGCTTTAGTCCAGGTCTGGGAGGAGATCCCTCAGGAGACCATCCGCCACCTCATCAGGAGCATGCCCAGGTGTTGTAGGGAGGTCATACAGGCACGTGGAGGCCACACACACTACTGAGCCTCATTTTGACTTGTTTTAAGGACATTACATCAAAGTTGGATCAGCCTGTAGTGTGGTTTTCCACTTTAATTTTGAGGGTGACTCAAATCCAGACCTCCATGGGTTGATAAATTTGATTTCCATTGAAAATTTTTGTGTGATTTTGTTGTCAGCACATTCAACTATGTAAAAAAAGTATTTCATAAGATTATTTCATTCATTCAGATCTAGGATGTGTTGTTTAAGTGTTCCCTTTATTTTTTGAGCAGTGTAGAGTCAATGGTTGTAATGATGGGGAGAGGTCTGTCCGTAATAAAGAGATGAACTGCTTTTTTGACACCACACTCCACAAAACAAGTCCTGCAGGCTCTAGTTTTATCTTATCTTGATTATTGTCCAGTCATATGGTCAAGTGCTGCAAAGAAAGACCTAGTTAAGATGCATCTGGTCCAGAACAGAGAGGCACGTCTTGCTCTTCATTGTAATCAGAGGGCTAATATTAATAATATGCATGCCAGTCTCTCTTGGCTAAGAGTTGAGGAAAGATTGACTGCGTCAATTCTTGTTTTTTTAAGAAACATTAATGTGTTGGAAATTCCAAATTGTTTGCATAGTCAACTTACACACAGCACTGACACACACACTTACCCCACCAGACATGCCACCAGGGGTCTTTTCAGTCCCCAGGCCCAGAATAAATTCAAGGAAACGCACGGTATTATACAGAGCCATGAGTGCATGGAACTCCCTTCCATCTTATATAGCGCAAGTGAACAGCAAACCTGGTTTCAAAAAATAAATAAAGCAACACCTCATGGCACAACGCCTCTCCCCCATGTGACCTACTTGTTGTGTGTATGTACTGACGTATGTGTAACTGATAGATGCACACACACACACTACATGTAAATTTTTTGAAATGTATGTAAATAGTTAAGTCTTTGGTCTGTAATGTATTTTTCGTTATATGTTGGACCCCAGTCGCCATTGGCGTTGGCTAATGGGGATCCTAATAAATCAAATCAAATCAAATCTCACCTTTCCACAGAGAGGTCATATTAGCATGTAGGCCCAAACTGTTCGGATGCTACAGACAGTTGTCAGATCGGCTGTACCGACATCTGACGAGTCCCAAGACACTTGTGGTAGAGCAAAATGGAGAACATCATGTTTCGTGAGAGTCTCATCTTTCCATAGAGGGGTCATAATAGTTTTTAGGCCAAGCATTTAGGACACTATTGATGATTTTGTGAGAAGACTAATTTTCGGGATGTCTCATGGTCTGACAAACAGCGCTCTAGCTCTGTCACCTTTCACCGTAGATGCGACATCAGCGGATGCGGTGGATTGAGACGCATCCAATGCAAAAAAAGACATATCTGTAACTTAAATTGACTGATTTTTATGGGGATTTTTTAATTATGCTAATTATACTCTAGGGGCTTTAAACAAAATCTCTATCTCTGAGCAACTGTATTAATATTAAATAACCATTTTCACACAAAAATTAGTGTACTGTCACGGTTTCGCCGAGGCTGCTCCTCCTCCTGGTTCGGGCAGGCTTCGGCGGTCGTCGTCCCCGGAGTACTAGCTGCCACCGATCTATGTTTCATGTTCGTTTGGTTTTGTCTGGATGTTGTACACCTGTGTCTTGTTAGTCCTCGTTAGTGTCCTATTTAGTTCTCGTTGTGTGTGCTCGTCGTTGTGTGTGATTGCGCTTCTGTTTCGTGTTTGGAGCTACTTTTTTCCCTCCAGTGTTTTGGAGAGGTTATGTTGCACATGTTTATGCGCTGTTTGTTTTGTCGCCTGTGTGCGCCGTGTATTCGCCTTCGGGCTTATTGTGCTTCCGTCTTTGATATATATTGCACTAAAGCCTTTGGACTGAGCCTCTGCGTCCTGCGCATGATTCATACACCACACCCACCTTCAGCACGCCTTGACAGAATCACACACCATAATGGAATCAGCAGGATCGGCAGTGACGCCTGTGTCGCTCGAGGAGCATCTCCGTGGGCAAGAGGGCCAGATAAGACAACTGGAGACCGCTCTACAGGAGGTAATCAACACCTTGCACCGATGGGAGGCCAGCAGGGGACCCACACCTCCACCTACCCTGCACACCCCATCGGTCGGTCCACCAGTCCCAGGTTCGAACCCAGGGGGATTCGGCTCTCGCTCCCGAGGGGCGTATGACGGAACAGCTGCCGGGTGTCAGGGGTTCCTCCTGCAGGTGGAGCTCTACCTGGCCACTGTACACCCGGTGCCCTCGGGATACGAGAGCGTTTCCGCCCTCATCTCCTGTCTCACGGGCAAGGCGTTGGAGTGGGCTAACGCCGAGTGGAGGAAAATGGACGCCAACACCATCACCTACGCCGAGTTCTCCCGCCGCTTCAAGGCCGTGTTCGACCATCCACCTGAGGGCAAAGCGGCGGGGAGCGTCTAGTTCATTTGAGACAGGGGAGGAGGAGCGCTCAGGTGTTCGCTCTAGAGTACCGGACTCTAGCGGCGGATGCAGGGGTGGAATGAACGGGCTCTCATTGACCATTTTCGATGTAGCCTACGAGAGGACGTTCAACGTGAGTTGGCCTGCAGGGATACCCATCTTACCTTCGACCAGTTGGTCGATATGTCCATCCATCTGGACACCCTGCTGGCCACCCGTGGACGTCCCGAGGGGGAGTCCGTCCATTCCGCCCTCCGGCACCTCCGAGCCGAGCCCTATGGAGCTCGGGGTGCCGCGCTAGAGAACGGAGGAGGAGGAGCCCCGAGGGGGGCCTGTCTCCCTGCACCAAGTGCGGTCGTGGAGGGCACACTGCGGCCAGGTGCTGGGGAGGGTTCTCCGGGGAGAAGACAACAGGCCACGCACTGGGGGGGGCCTCCCAGGTGAGTAGACGTCCCACTTACCCAGAGCTTTCTGTTGCGCACTTTTGTATACCTGTTTGTTTTCCACAGGTTGCACCTCATTCCCAGCATAAGGCGCTAGTAGATTCAGGAGCAGCTGGGAATTTTGTTGATCGAAAGTTTTGTTTTGAGTTAGGGATCCCTCTCCTACCTGTTGACAAACATTTTCCCGTTCATGCCTTAGATAGCCGCCCGTTGGGGTCGGGGTTGATCAGGGGAGATCACAGCGCCACTTCGGATGTGTGCGCAGGGGGTCATGAGGAGACTATACAGCTGTATCTGATCGACTCTCCTGCGTACCCAGTGGTGCTGGGGATTCCCTGGTTAAGCACCCATAACCCTGCTATTTTGTGGCAACAGAGGGCTCTCGATGGGTGGTCTGCTCAGTGCGAGGGGCGATGTCTGGGTGTTTCCGTGGGGGCGACTTCGGTGGAAAGTCCAAACCAAGTGCCCGCACTGCACATTCCGCCTGAATATGGGGATTTATCTCTCGTGTTTAGCAAAACTAGGGCGACGCAGTTGCCTCCTCATAGACAGGGGATTGCGCGATTGATCTCCAGGCAGGAGCAGCGCTCCCACGGAGCCATGTGTATCCTTTGTCTCAAGAGGAGAGAAAAGCTATGGAGACTTACATTGCCGAATCTTTGAGACAGGGATACATTCGGCCCTCCACTTCTCCCGCCTCCTCGAGCTTCTTTTTGTGAAAAAGAAAGATGGAGGGTTGCGCCCGTGCATTGATTACCGTGGTCTCAATCAGATTACTGTGAAATACAGTTATCCACTCCCTCTGATTGCGACCATGACGGAGTCATTGCATGGAGCGCGGTTTTTCACAAAACTGGATCTCAGGAGCGCGTATAACTTGGTGCGCATTAGGGAGGGTGACGAATGGAAGACAGCGTTTAGTACCACGTCTGGTCATTTAGAATATCTCGTCATGCCATTTGGGTTGATGAATGCTCCATCAGTCTTCCAATCCTTCGTAGATGACATTTTCCGGGATATGCAGGGACAAGGGGGTGGTTGTGTACATTGATGACATTCTGGTGTACTCGTCTACCCGAGCCGAGCATATAACCCTGGTGCGTCATGTATTGAGGAGGCTGTTGGAGCACGACCTATATGTCAAGGCAGAGAAATGTCTGTTTTTCCAGGAGTCGGTCTCCTTTTTGGGTTATCGGTTGTCCGCGTCAGGGGTGAGAATGGAGGTGGATCGTGTGTCCGCTGTGCGTAATTGGCAAACCCCAACTACTGTAAAAGAGGTGCAGCAGTTTTTGGGCTTTGCGAATTACTACCGGAGGTTTATCCGGGGTTTTGGACAGGTGGCAGCTCCCATCACGTCCCTTCTGAAGGGGGGTCCGGTGCGCCTGCAGTGGTCAGCCGATGCGGACAGGGCCTTTAGGAGACTGAAGGACCTGTTTACGTCGGCTTCGGTGCTAGCGCATCCGGATCCTGCATTACCCTTTCAGGTCGAGGTAGACGCGTCTGAGGCTGGTATAGGGGCCATTCTCTCTCAACGGTCCGGCACGCCACCTAAACTCCGCCCTGTGCTTTTTACTCAAAGAAGCTCAGCCCGGCGGAGCGTAACTATGACGTTGGGGACAGGGAGCTGTTAGCTGTAGTTCAAGCCCTTAAGGTGTGGAGGCATTGGCTTGAGGGGGCTCAACACCCTTTCCTCATTTTGACTGACCACCGGAACCTGGAGTACATCCGGGCAGCGAGGAGACTGAACCCTCGCCAGGCTCGATGGAGTATGTTTCTCACCAGGTTCGTATTTAAAATCACGTACATCCCTGGGTCCCAGAATGGTAAGGCGGATGCGCTGTCCCGGCGGTATGACACGGAGGAGAGGTCCGGTGAGCCCACTCTCATACTACCGGAGTCTTGCCTTGTGGCACCGGTGGTGTGGGAGGTCGATGCCGAAATCGAGCGAGCGTTGCGTACCGACCCAGCCCTCCACAGTGTCCTGAGGGTCGAAGTACGTTCGCTCGAGATTCGGGATCGACTCATTTACTGGGCTCACACGTCACCCTCCTCTGGACATCCGGGTATCGGCCGGACGGTGCATTGCCTTAGCACTAAATACTGGTGGCCCACTTTGGCTAGGGATGTGAGGGTTTATGTCTCCTCCTGCTCGGTGTGTGCCCAGTGTAAGGCGCCCCGACATCTGCCCAGGGGTAAGTTACAACCCCTGCCCGTTCCACAACGACCATGGTCCCACCTCTCGGTGGATTTTGTGACAGACCTTCCCCTCTCTCAGGGGAATACCACCATCCTGGTCGTTGTGGATCGGTTCTCTAAGGCCTGTCGTCTTCTCCCTATGTCGGGTCTTCCTACTGCCCTACAGACCGCTGAGGCCCTATTTACCCACGTCTTCCGGCATTACGGGGTACCCGAGGATATAGTGTCTGATCGGAGGCCCCCAGTTTACCTCTCGTGTTTGGAGAGCGTTCATGGAGCGTTTGGGGGTCTCGGTTAGCCTTACCTCAGGGTACCACCCGGAGAGTAACGGGCAGGTAGAACGTGTCAACCAGGATGTGGGTAGGTTTCTGAGGTCGTATTGCCAGGGCCGGCCGGAGGAGTGGGCACGGTACATTCCCTGGGCCGAGATGGCCCAGAACTCTCTCCGCCACTCTCTACTAACCTAACCCCTTCCAATGTGTGTTAGGTTACCAGCCGGTTCTGGCACCTTGGCAGCAGAGCCAGATCAAGGCCCCTGCGGTGGATGATTGGATGAGGCGCTCGGAAGAGACGTGGAACGCTGCCCACGTCCACCTGCAGCGGGCCGTTCTTCGTCACAAGCGCGCGCCGATCTCCACCGCAGTGAGGGGCCGGTGTACGCACCCGGAGATAGAGTCTGGCTCTCTACCAGGAACCTACCCCTCCGCCTACCCTGCCGGAAGCTGGGTCGGCGGTTTGTGGAGGCCCTTTAAAGTCCTGAGAAGATTGAACGAGGTGTGTTATAGGTTACATCTACCTGTTGAGTATAAGAATATTAACCCCTCATTCCATGTGTCTCTTCTCAGGCCGGTGGTAGCTGGTCCACTCCAGGACAATGAGATAGGGAGACTCCTCCGCCCCCACTGGACATCGAGGGGGCTCCGGCGTACACCGTTCGGTCCATCTTGGACTCTAGACGCCGGATGGGGGGTCTCCAGTATCTCGTGGAGTGGGAGGGGTACGGCCCGGAGGAGCGGTGCTGGGTGCCGCGGAGGGACATCCTAGACCCATCTCTCCTGTCGGAGTTCCACCGGGACCATCCCGCGCGCCCTGCTCCGCGTCCTCCTGGTCGTCCCCGAGGCCGGGAGTCGGCGCACGGCTGGAGCCGCGCGTTCAAGGGGGGTACTGTCACGGTTTCGGGCGAGGCTGCTCCTCCTCCTGGTTCGGGCAGGCTTCGGCGGTCGTCGTCCCGGAGTACTAGCTGCCACCGATCTATGTTTCATGTTCGTTTGGTTTTGTCTGGATGTTGTACACCTGTGTCTTGTTAGTCCTCGTTAGTGTCCTATTTAGTTCTCGTTGTGTGTGCTCGTCGTTGTGTGTGATTGCGCTTCTGTTTCGTGTTTGGAGCTACTTTTTCCCTCCAGTGTTTTGGAGAGGTTATGTTGCACATGTTTGTGCGCCGTTTGTTTTGTCGCCTGTGTGCGCGGTGTATTCGCCTTCGGGCTTATTGTGCTTCCGTCTTTGATATATATTGCACTAAAGCCTTTGGACTGAGCCTCTGCGTCCTGCGCATGATTCATACACCACACCCACCTTCAGCACGCCTTGACATGTACAATGTAGCTCAGTATTTGTATTATTTATTTCATTAAAAAAAATTGCTCAATATTTTCAAGGATGTCAATAATTATGGACCCCACTGTACCTTTGATACCTATATTGTGAGACTGACTTGTTTTTCACATTCCATTTTCCCAAAGACTCTGAATCAGTCTAGCTATCAATCAAATCAAATTGTATTGGTCACATGCACCGAATACAACAGGTGTAGACTTTATTGTGAAATGCTTACTTACGATCCCTTTCCCAACAATGCAGAGTTAAAAAGTAAGAAAACATTCTTAAATTAAAATAGGAAATAGTAACACAATAAAATAACAATAACAGGACTATATACAAGGAGTACCGGTACTGAGTCAATGTGAAGGTGTACTAGATACTGTAGTTGAGTTAATGGAGGTAATATGTACATGTACACTACCAGTCAAAAGTTTGGACACACCTACTCATTCAAGGGTTTTTCTTTATTTTTACTATTTTTTACATTGTAGAATAATAGTGAAGACATCAAAACTATAAAATAACACTTATGGAATCATGTAGTAAACAAAAAAGTGTTTAAAAAATCACAATATATTTTATATTTGAGATTCTTCAAATAGCCACCCTTTATCTTGAAGACAGCTTTGCACACTCTTGACATTCTCTCAATCAGCTTCAACTGGAATGCTTTTCCAACAGTCTTAAAGGAGTTCCCACATATGCTGAGCACTTGTTGGCTGCTTTTCCTTCGCTCTGCTGTCCGACTCATCCCAAACCATCTCAATTGGGATGAGGTCGGGGATTGATGAGGCCAGGTCATCTGATGCAGCACTCCATCACTCTCCTTCTTGGTAAAATAGCCCTTACACAGCCTGGAGGTGTGTTGGGTCATTGTCCTGTTGAAAAACAAATGATAGTCCCACTAAGCCCAAACCAGATGGGATGGTGTATCGCTGTAGAATGCTGTGGTTGCTATGCTGGTTAAGTGTGCCTTGAATTCTAAATAAATCACAGACAGTGTCACCAGCAAAGCACCCCCACACCATAACACCTCCTCCTCCATGCTTTACGGTGGGAAATACACATGCAGAGATCATCCGTTCACCCACACCGCGTCTCACAAAGACACGGCGGTTGGAACCAAAAATCTCAAATTTGAACTCCGGACCAAAGGACATATTTCCACCAGTCTAATGTCCATTGTTCATGTTTCTTGGCCCAAGCAAGTCACTTCTTCTTATTGGTGTCCTTAGTAGTGGTTTCTTTGCAGCAATTCGACCATGAAGGCCTGATTCACACAGTCCCCTCTGAACAGTTGATGTTGAGATGTGTCTGTTACTTGAACTCTGTGAAGCATTTATTTGGGCTGCATTTTCTGAGGCTGGTAACTCTAATGAACTTATCCTCTGCAGCAGAGGTAACTCTGGGTCTTCCATTCCTGTGGTGGTCCTCATGAAAGCCAGTTTCATCATAGCGCATGATGGTTTTTGCGACTGCACTTGAAGAAACTTTTAAAAGTTCTTGAAATGTTCCGATTGACTGACCTTCATGTCTTAAAGTAATGATGGACTGTCTCTCTTTGCTTATGTGAGCTGTTCTTGCCATAATATGGACTTGGTCTTTTTACCAAATAGGGCTATCTTCTGTATACTGTATTCTGTCACATCACAACTGATTGGCTCAAACACATTAAGAAGGAAAGAAATTCCACAAATTAACTTTTAAGAAGGCACACCTGTTAATTGAAATGCATTCCAGGTGACTACCTCCATGAAGCTGGTTGAGAGAATGCCAAGAGCGTGCAAAGGTGTCATCAAAACAATGTGTGGCTATATATTTTGATTTGTTTAACACTTATTTGGTTACTACATGATTCCATATGTGTTATTTCATAGTTTTGATGTCTTCACTATTATTCTACAATGTAGAAAATAGTAAAAAGAAAGAAAAACCCTTGAATGAGTAGGTGTTTCCAAACGTTTGACTGGTACTGTAGGTAGGGATAAAAGTGACTAGACAAACAGGATAGATAATAAACAGAGTAGCAGCAGTGTGTGTGTGTGTGTGTATGTGTGTGTGTGTGTGTGTGTGTGTGTGTGTGTGTGTGTGTGTGTGTGTGTGTGTGTGTGTGTGTGTGTGTGTGTGTGTTGGAGTGTCAGTGTAGTATGTGTGAGTGTGTGTGGGTAGAGTCCAGTGAGTGTACATAGAGCCAGTGCAAGAGAGTCGGTGGGGGAAAAAAAGGGGGTCAAAGGAAAGACTGAATTGAATCTGCAGGCTGGCAGTAAGGGGGGAAGTTGATAGGGGAAGGGATGACAGAGAGAGTAAAGAAAGAAAATAAAGGATGACGGAGAGTAGGAGTGAGATTAAAGATTGGGAATAAGAAAGATGAAAGAGAAGGAGTGCAAGAAGTGTGAATGTAAAACAGGCTGAGGGATGAAAGTATAGAGAGAGGAGAAAGGGATGAATATAGTGGATGAAATAACATGGCATAGACAGAGAGGGGTTATTGTGAGTATGAGTGCATGCACAGCAGCCTTTGTTGGAGAAGATATGGTGTAAAAGCAAACACACACACGCACACACATACTCAATTAGACTCAATTTTGGAATATAATCCACCAGGGACACCAAGCGCTCGCTGGAGCTAGTCGCTAGGCTAAAAATAGCCATAGTGTCTGCAGGAATGTGATAAACCTGTAGGCAGAAAAGCACCCAGAGGCACACAGGGACAGACTCATGGAAATATTGAACCTTT
This sequence comes from Coregonus clupeaformis, assembly GCF_020615455.1. NCBI lineage: Eukaryota > Metazoa > Chordata > Actinopteri > Salmoniformes > Salmonidae > Coregonus > Coregonus clupeaformis. Next base: position 27,499 of record NW_025537011.1, read on the forward strand.
TAAGCCTTGTCCCAGTAATATAAATTACAGTGGAATTTACTAAATGTAGTGTAATAAAATACCAAAGAAATTAATCACATGAAAGAGTATAAGCCTATTTAATTGGTAGATCTTTGTGTGACACTAATTGGTCGGCAGTTAAAACAGAATGACTTATTACTGTATTATTATTACAGCCGACTTTACCCTGGTTGAGTGAAAAAGACGCAGACATCCACACCTGCTTATAACTTCCCTTGCCCTTAGAGAACATGTGTTTTTGGATAGCTGAGATGGCTGAGAGAATATGTTTGCATTGGTAATTAGAATTTCTATTTATATCCATTTCAATCCTTGGCATCATTGAGTTGGAGTCTTCACTCATGCTGTTATCTGCTTGCTCTCTACTTCTTTTTTCTTTATTCAAATCTTTCTCCTCTTCACTTTTTCCCCCTCCCCCTTATGTCTGATTAACTTTATGCTCTCCTTATGGTCTAAAACACTGCTTAGCAACAGTTTCCACAGCAACAAACTCCTGAAAAACCCTCTCTCTCTCTCTCTCTCTCTCTCTCTCTCTCTCTCTCTCTCTCTCTCTCTTTCTCTCTCGCTCTCTCTTCCCTCCCTGACTTGGTATCTTGTTCATTATGAAGTCAACAGTGTTCTACAGTAATACCCTTACCGAAAAAACTGGTATCTGGCAAACAGTTGTGGCAAACCTTTGGCCAATTTGCCTCAATAGCTCATATTTTCACATGCAAATTAGTTTGGTGGCAAACTGTTGCAGCACATTTGCAGTGTCTTGTGAACTTCTGGCAAACAATTCTGGGAAACTTGTAGCAAACATTAAACTGTTTGCTGAAAATTTGCTGCAAACTTAGTATGAATATGGAAATTATATCAGGTTTTTGGTTACTGTGTGGTGTTTATGATTACATTGAAATGTTGTATCTACATAAACCAAATGATATACAACTTTAAATGAACTTGCTTCTCACAGAGAAAACTAAACTAAACATACTAAATGTACTAAATATACAAACCAACATGTATTCAATGTCTTAACAGATCAAAATAAATCCAATACAACTTGAATTCATCAGCATGCTAATGAAGAAAAGAGCAAAGGCTGGATGTTTCCCAAATAAATTGTTTATTGAATATTTTTATGTAGCTACAATATTTAAGTAAGAGACATGTGAACACTATGATGTGTTGACCTTAGGATGTTTAAAGGGGCAACTACAGAATTTACATGAGCCAAGTGCTGACCGAGTAATAGCTTTCAACCAATGGAAGTTTAAAAGATAATTAACAACATTTAAATAATTAAAACAACAATAAATGTATCAAACCCAGTTCAGAACTATTGCCTTTTAAGTGTATTTTAGAGATGATGCCCTGTGGAAGTCCTTCGTCCAAAGCTAGTTGAATGCATGCTCTGAAACAATCAGAAAACACAAAATAAAAACAAAATTAGGATACTGAAAACAATTACTGAAAACATTGTATATTTGGGCATTTTAAAAGGTAGACTCAGCAGCTAATGGGCGGGTTTGGTTTTGGAAAAACGGGGTAAACTGTTACAAAGTTGCCTTGGTGTTGCTATACTCACTGAAACTGGCATTCTACATATTTTTCAGCAAGGAAACAATGTTTCTGCCTTGTGTAAATAACATAACAACCTCTCCCTCAACGTGATCAAGACAAAGGAGATGATTGTGGACACAGGAAAAAAAAGAGAACTGAGCATGCCCCCATTCTCATCGACGGGGCTGTAGTGGAACAGGTTGAGAGCTTCAAGTTCCTTGGTGTCCACATCACCAACAAACTATCATGGTCCAAACACACCAAGACAGTCGTGAAGACTTTTCTTTTCTTAAAACTGCGTTGTTGGTTAAGGGCTTGTAGGTAAGCATTTCACTGTAAGGTACCTGTTGTATTCGGCGCATGTGGCAAATAAAATTTGATTTGATCTTCATTTACCTTTCAAATGACTGTGAAAGACAAAACGGGGAAACCTGCTTTGCATGCTGCAGGGTCTATTGATCTGACTGTAATTTTAATGTGATTTCATGGATTGATATATGATAGCACAAACAGCAGACTCCGCTTTCACCTAGCGACAATAACTGGGTCTTACCTAATTGAAAGTTACACCATGAGTTATAGTGATAAAACAATCAAAGTAGTGAATGGAATCACAAGATATTTGACAAGCGATGTGACAAAAAAAATAATGCAGTTCTTACATACTGTAGGACACCAATGGCTTTACTTTACAGTACACATTCTGAGGGAAACCCTACTCTATTTCTCTGTAGGAGAAATGCTCTGTAGGACAAGAGCAGGAGAGAACCCGGCTGCGAACTTAATGGCTAATGAAAACACCTCATTAAGTCTGTCTATGCAGCAGTGCAAATAAAAATGCTCTTTCAGTTAATCTAATGATTTAGGCATGTAACCAGAAACAAAGTCTTTGGATAGAAATGTTAAGCACTCTTCAGGAGAGACTTCTGTGATTATTGTTGTGAGTTCTGTTATCTTGATTGCGTTCAAGAGGAAATTGACCTCTTAATTGACTGTTAGGAGAAACGCCACGAGAGGTCAAATAGGACCAATCTCTAGTCATTCAGCTGTCTATAGAAAAGGAATGGGAAAGGATCTCAGATCACTGTTGAAATTGTGAAAATACAATAGTGAAGGCTAATTTTAGAGACAGAACTGTGCAAACAATAGTGCCATGACAATCCCCATAAAATATATTACAATTATATTAGCATTTTTATTCATTTAAAATTGGTACTTTATATGCTTTTATAAAATCTATGAATATCCAGTAAAATACACAATCACAGGTTCCCAAGGGACATTTTTACCTTGACCTTGCCACACATTGATCTTGTGTTCGCTCTATCATTACTCATAAAAATATGTCTTGTGCTGCTAAGACATAGCCTGCGGAGCCTTTCAATAGAAGTCCAAACAGACAGTGGGGAAAACATGCATCTCTTCACCCCCTCTTCTTCTGATTGGCTTGTGCAATACCTTCACAAGCAAAGCCACTGTTATCAGTGCAGTACTGCTGTCAAGTCTTAAACCCTGGTGATGTGTGAAATGTACATGTACTCAAAGACAGTAATTCACATATTTAGAGAAATTATAATATAAATAATTATCCAAGCTTTTTTAGACCACCGAACATTTTGTTTAAGCTGACAACCTCCCTCACAGGAACTCAAGCTAAAAAGTATCTTCTACAATTAAATCATTGTTTTATCTGTTATAGGTGATGTATTCAGTTGTTTAGCCCGCATAACAGTCTACAATCTACATGTAACTAGTCCTAGTTGCTTACATCAAGATCCTCAGAACAAAAAGTGCGCGCGACTAAACGAACGCCTCAGAGCGGTTTACTGTAAAGAGCAAGAGATTAACACAACATCAACACCATGCAGGTAAATTCAAAGGATAACATGTATATTTTGTTGTGTTTGTTTTAGTTATTGGAATAGCCTAAACAAACTGCTGCGTAGTTTTGAGTACGTGGCAGACCTGCTGAATCCATGCCCACGTCATTCGTGGAACAACAGTTATGGCAGAAGATTATCATTGAGTTATTGCAAAACATGTCATACAGTGGATAAATAAATAAATAAATCCAATCAATTGTTATTATATTTTTTATTATCTTAACGTGTGTGTTGTTGAATCAATCAAATTAAACAGTACCAACTGCTTGATGATGCCATTGAAAAGATGTCATGTCAGCTACTTGGTGTCACTGATATTGTACCTGCTCTGACGATGGCTCTATTCTATGCCATTTTGTGAAGATGGCTAGGCCATCTACCTAATCATAGTAATTCTTACAATCTGCAGTATTGTATGTCACTATCTTAGCAACAATAATAATAATAATAATAATTTGGTGGGTGCTTATATTTGCCCTATTTCACACATGTACAAGTGTGTATTTTATGCATGTGTGAATTGGAAATGTGTTTTTTTGCATATCCCAACTCCCCCTGAGACACCCTTGGAGAGTGGGGTCACGGCCAAGGTCTTAGATTAAAGCGGTAATCAGCAGTTAAATTAATAACAAAGCATACTCCCCACCTGTTTCGATAACAAACTGAGGGATGGGGCTGGAGAAATGTAACCACTCTCACAGACAGGTCTATGGATGCAAGGACTGACCATCCATGATATAAAAAAGATAGTTTAAACCGTGTTTTGAGGCTATATAGCGTTTGTTTACATTTACTTTGTTTACAAACATTGTAGTAAAACAAGCTTATATTTTGGTTCTGCTGGGTACGACAGTTGAACTAAGATCATGAGAAATGTATAAGTACATATCAATAATTTATAAGCCAAACAGTTTATGTAGCAACTGCAGATTGCCCCTTTAACTGTGTTGTAACCATGTACTACTCAATTATGTGTATCAATTTCAGGCAGGCAATTACTATAAAAATTTTAAGTTAAGCAATTGTCCAAAAGTCGAGCATTCAGATATGATTTAATGTATTTAATCAGCTAATGGTGTCCATATTGATATGTAGAGTGACTGACTGTTCAACTCATTGTAGAGATTGTGCTAGACAGAAGTCTAGTAGCGGCAAAAAGCTATTCGTGAGTACAATAGTTAAGCATGTTGCGTGAAGTGCTGAGCATTCTGTCAGACACAGTATGTAGACATCATTCATTGCTGCTGCAGCTCCGGATGTAATTTGCATGGTTTCTGTGGGTTTTCCTCGTTTTGAGTATAAATGAGATGAAATTATGTTGGTTAAGAGGACACCTTGGAAAAGCTCAATGTGTTTACTTGTTGATGTGCTAAAGGCTATGGAAAATATGTACAAATATGGAGCTGAAATGTTCCCCCATCTTAGGAAGCCACTTAACAGGTTTTGCAGGCAGTTTCACTAACCCCCAAATTGTATTTGAACTACAGGTAACTGCCAAAATAATGGAAACATGAGGAAATGAGGAATACAAAGTATATTGAATGCCGGTGCTTCCACACAGGTGTGGTTCCTGAGTTAATTAAGCAATTAACATCCCATGCTTAGGGTTGTGTATAAAAATGCTGGGCAGGCTGTTATTCATCCATTGGATAAAAATGCCCCCATCCACAGGGCATGAGTGGTCACTGAATGGTTTGATGAACATGAAAATGAAAATGATGTAAACCACATGCCATGGCCATCTCAGTCACCAGATCTCAACCCAATTGAACACTTATGGAAGATTCTGGAGTGGCTCCTGAGACAGCATTTTCCACCACCAAATTGTGAAATTTCTCGTGGAAGAATGGTGTCGCATCCCTCCAATAGAGTTCCAGACACTTGTAGAATCTATGCCAAGGTGCACTGAATATTTTTTTCTTAACTCTATTTCTTGAATTGCATTGTTGGTTAGGGGCTTGTAAGTATGCATTTCATGGTAAGGTCCTGTTGTATTCGGTGCATGTGACAAATAAAACTTGTTTTGATTTGATTTGACGCTGTTCTGGTTCGTGGTGGATCAACTCCCTATTAAAACACTTTATGTTGGTGTTTCCTTTATGTTCCTTGTCAGATTCACATTGGGGAACAGAGAGAATCCCTTGATCTTTTGAGCAGAAGGAATGTAACGATGGAGGAAAAGTTGTTGGAGGACAAACAAGGAGGCAGGACTTTCTCATCAACCCAGGCACTGTGTTTTTATTTTGTTTACTCACTCTGTTTACTTAAGAAAGTATCAAATGTTCAAACTGATAATGGCAAATGTGAGGGGAGGGCTCACACACTCATCCCACTGGGCACAGATGTCATTTCTGCAGCTTGTCTTCTGCACAATCAAGTACAGAACCGCAAAGCAAGTCTTTGTACAGCATCCCTTCGACACTTGCAGTCCACCACATATTTTTTGGCATACAATCATGTCTTGGGACCGTCCGCCCAACAAAACCGATGAGGGAGCATTATGATCTAACCATTTTCACTGTAGTTGTCTCAGTCTGTACTGTAATGTATTTTGACTCTGAGAGACACAGTGCATGTGTGATACAGTGCATAGCGATACAATATACTAATAGTGTTCTGTGATACAGTGCATCCCTCTGTGACAATAATCAGCTGAGTCCCAGCTATTCCATGCCGCAAGGCATTACGGGCATAAGAACCAGAGGCTCTGTGATTTACCACCCAGCAGCATTGTACCCTAAAACCTTTCAACTGCCGGTCCCTTCCTCAGGAAACAACACAACACCAGAATGGATAGCTACAATTGCTTGAGTTAGGAAATATGGGCTTATGTAATGTCAAAACTATTTCCCCAAAGTCTACACAATACAGTAGTTGAGGAAACCCTGGGGCCTGTACAGTAGATCCAAGCAGGGACTTTCATACATAGTGATTGCAGACACAGAGGCCAATTTGATAAGATTAAAATGTAACCACACTGCAACTATTAATTGAATTATTTATTGAACAATTCATCCAGGCAAATAAAAGAGAGAAGGCCCCAGCCTTTCTCCCCTGTCGTGGAATCTGTTTTATCTGAGGAAGTGCCTGCGGGGCTACTTAATGAGCATGCCAATGGGAGAAGAGAAAGCAGTAAGAAGCGAGAGAGGAAGACAACTTGGAGGGGTGTATAGGGACTATGGAGGCTGTTTGAAGTATTTCTATAAGAGAGTGTTAATGTATTTGCTTGTCCAAGTACACTATATATACAAAAGTATGTGGACACCCCTTCAAATTAGTAGTTTCGGCTATTTCACCCACACCCGTTGCTGACAGGTGTATAAAATGGAGCACACAGCCATGCAATCTCCAAACACTGGAAACAGGAGACAAAGGCTGTGAGACATGGGTTTGATCCTAGACAAATGAAAAGTGGGATGTATACGGAGGGGCAGATCTTGAGTGGACAGCCATACCTTCTGCCTGAGACGATACCGGGGACCTGAGTCCGGTGGCGGACCGCTTGTCGTTGATACCTGTAGGTGGTCTTCTCCAGGTACGACGACAGCGGCGACAAACATCTGGGCCGAGGGTATGCCGATCTCTTCCTCTTGCTCCAGGAAGAGCAGGGGCTGATAACCCAGGGAACATTCAAAGGGCAAAAGACCCGTGGCAGAGCAGGGAAGGGTATTGCGGGCATATTTGACCCACACTAGTCACTTTAATAATGTTTACAGTCACTTTAATAATGTTTACATATCTTGCACTACTCATCTCATATGTATATACTGCATTCTATTCTATAATATTCTACTGTATCTTAGTCCATGCCGCTCTGTCATTGCTTGTCCATATATGTATATTTTCTTAAATTCCATTCCTTACTAGTTTTATGTGTATTAAGTATATGTTGTGAAATTGTTAGATATTACTTGTTAGATATTACTGCACTGTCGGAGCTAGAAGCACAAGCATTTCGCTACACCCACTATAACATCTGCTAAACACGTGTATGTGACAAATACAATTGTATTTTATTTTATTTTATTTGGCAGAGACCAGGCAACGCAGAGTCGTCTCCAGGTCTTGGTTGGCTCGCTCCGACTGGATGTTGGACTGAGGGTGGAAACCGGAGGACAGGCTGACCGGCGACCAAATGAATGTGCAGAACGCCTTCCATAACCGGGACAAGAACTGAGGACCGTGACAGGGTGTGGCAGAAACGTCTACGAGCAACAATGGCTCAGTCGCAACGTGGTAGGCCACACAAGCTCACAGAATGGGTCCGCCGAGTGCTGAAGCACATAGCACGTAAAAATCATCTGTCCTCGGTTGAAACACTCATTACCGAGTTCCTAACTGCCTCTGGAAGCAACGTCAACACAAAAACTGTTCAAAAAGCCTAAGATCACCATGCGCAATGCCAAGCGTCGGCTAGAGTGGTGTAAAGCTCGCCGCCATTGGACTCTGGAGCAGTGGAAACGCGTTCTCTGGAGTGATGAATCATGCTTCACCATCTGGGTTTGGAGGATGCCAGGAGAACGCTACCTGCCCCAATGCACAGTGTCAACTGTAAACTTTGGTGGAGGAGGAATAATGTTCTGGGGCTGTTTTTCATGGTTCGGGCTAGGCCTGAAAATCTTAACGCTACAGCATACAACGACATTCTAGACGACTCTGTGCTTCCAACTTTGTTGCAACAGTTTGGGGAAGGCCCTTGCTGAATGGAAGCAAGTCCCCGCAGCAATGTTCCAACATCTAGTGGAAAGCCTTCCCAGAAGAGTGGAGGCTGTTATAGCAGCAAAGGGGGGGACCAACTCCATATTAATGCCCATGATTTTGGAATGAGATGTTCGACGAGCAGGTGTCCACATACTTTTGGTCATGTAGTGTATATGTATTATGTAGTATACATACATTTTGGTTTGGAATATTTCTACCACAAGAAAAGCTCCCTTGTGCACTGTCCTTAGCTAAAAGCCAAAAAGTTACCGTAAACTGTACTGTAGTGATCCAGGGTAGGGAAAGTTCACCTTTAGGGCTTGTGATCACCCAGCCAATCTGTACCTAGCAGTCCAGTGTTTAGCATGGGCCAGTTCTACTGTAGCGGTGAGTGTACCATCTCACTGTGATCCTTGGGCTGGGCAAGAGGGGAAGGAGGATGATGCTGTATCTGTGTTGCCTGTCACTATGCTCTGTGTACACTGTGTTCTCCTACTCTGTCAGGACCAGGGGAGAGGCTACAAGCTACACACACACACACACACACACAAACGGGGAGAAAGAGGGGGTGACAATGAAGAGGGCATGTGTTGGTGACATATGTGTTGATCAGTAGAGGATGCAGTCGCTCGCAGTGTGCATGCTGAGTTGGATTATTATGGGAGGATAGTTAAACCCTGCTGTATCTCACACATGGTTGCCTGTCAGGCACAACGTTAATAATGTAGTACTGCATATGCCAGGGCCTAAAATCATCCACTGTTGTGATGACAAATACTGTACACACAGATAGAAGTTAACATGATCAATATGGACAAAATAAACAAAGTATTGACTACCGATCGCTGTCCACGGTGCTGCAATTGCGACATGTCTATGCGACTGCATGCCTATCGAATCGATGATAGGCGTTCTGTGGTGCCAGGGCATGTATAGCTTTGCTTTAGCTAATGGATAAATATTTATTGGTAGTCCTATTTGGTCATCACTTTCTCATGTTAAGCATAACTAACATTTCACGAAGCTATACTGTACATGGTGTCATAATGCGCCATTTTTAGACTGCTGGCTAGTGGCAATAATGTATGCAATGAAATGCAAACATTGTAGATTGTAAAACAAATGTTCGATGCAACAGCATACTAATCAGCTACCAACAGATTTTTGTTGAATATACAACTGTCCTGTATAGGCTACCTGAACCTGCATGACATGAGCTGTCCTCGCGCTCTCTCCCAGCTTGGATAGAAAGTTGTTGTGCATAAAACCAGTCTATTAATGCCAAATAATACAGTCAGTCCACCCTCAAAACACTAGCTTACAATGGATTGTTTCATTATGCAGTGTACTATCTATAACTACACTACCAGTCAAAGGTTTTAGAACACCTACTAATTCAAGGGTTTTTCTTAATTTTTTTACTATTTTCTACATTGTAGAATAATAGTGAAGACATCACAACTATGAAATAACACATATGGAATAATGTAGTAATCAAATAAATGTTAAACAAATCAAAATATATTTTATATTTGAGATTCCTCAAATAGCCACCCTTTGCCTTGATGACAGCTTTGCACACTCTTGGCATTCTCTCAACCATCTTCACCTGGAATGCTTTTCCAAAAGTCTTGAAGGAGTAATCCCAGATATGCTGAGCACTTGTTGGCTGCTTTTCCTTCACTCTGAGGTCCAACTCATCCCAAACCATCTCAATTGGGTTGAGGTTGGGGGATTGTGGAGGCCAGGTCATCTGATGCAGCACTCCATCACTCTCCTTCTTGGTAAAATAGCCCTGACACAGCCTGGAGGTGTGTTGGGTCATTGTCCTGTTGAAAAACAAATGATAGTCCCACTAAGCCCAAACCAGATGGGATGGCGTAATGCTGCAGAATGTTGTGGTAGCCATGCTGGTTAAGTGTGCCTTGAATTCTAAATAAATCACAGACAGTGTCACCAGCAAAGCACCCCCACACCATAACACCTCCTCCTCCTCCATGCTTTACGGTGGGAAATACACATGTGGAGATCATCCATTCACCCACACAGTGTCTCACAAAGATACGGCGGTTAGAACCAAAAATCTCCAATTTGGACTCCAGACCAAAGGACATATTTCCACCGGTCTAATGTCCACTGCTTGTGTTTCTTGGCCAAATTCAGTCTCTTCTTCTTACTGGTGTCCTTTAGTAGTGGTTTCTTTGCAGCAATTCGACCATGAAGGCCTGATTCACGCAGTCTGCTCTGAACAGTTGATGTTGAGATGTGTCTGGTACTTGAACTCTTTGAAGTGTTTATTTGGGCTACCACAGTCTCTTTCCGTAATGTGTTGCGGCTGACAGTTAAGGAGAATGAGAGGCTCAATTAAAGATGTTGCAGAACTGCTGTATTTGAAGTACAACTCCCTTCTGCCCAGTTTACCGGATGTTGCTACGGCAATTAAGCTCTTTTTACCATCCCTGTAACTGTCGCTTCTGCGGAGAGAGCATTTTCTCAACTAAAACTCATAAAGAACTACCTAAGGAGCATTAGGCTCTCGGTCTGATATGCGCTTTTGAACACCTGAGTAAGCTCCAGTCATTGCACTGGCACCGTCGTAGCCTTGACCACAGCATTTGTTCACTGATATCACCTTATACTTTCAATCAGTTTATTTTTTATTTGTATCTTTTTCAGTCACATTCCTGAAGCCCCTAGAAACGCGTTCAAAGGGTTACGTTCAAAATGATTTATTAAATGTTTTTAAAAAATTGACATCGATGACAGCGCATGAGCCCCCAGAGCTTGCGGGGCTGCTGGGGTGTCCGGAATGCCAGTGCTCTCTTATCGCGGACCTGATGTTTTTGACTCTCTCTCTCTCTCTCTCTCTCTCTCTCTCTCTCTCTCTCTCTCTCTCTCTCTCTCTCTCTCTCTCTCTCTCTCTCTCTCTCTCTCTCTCTCTCTCTCTCTCTCTCTCTCTCTCTCTCTCTCTCTCTCTCTCTCTCTCTCTCTCTCTCTCTCTCTCTCTCTCTCTCTCTCTCTCTCTGAAGAGGACTGGCCACCCCTCAGAGCCTGGTTCCTCTCAAGGTTTCTTCCTAGGTTCCTGCCTTTCTAGGGAGTTTTTCCTAGCCACCATGCTTCTACATCTGCATTGCTTGCTCTTTTGGGTTTTAGGCCGGGTTTCTGTATAAGCACTTTGTGAAATCTGCTGATGTAAAAGGGGCTTTATAAATACATTTGATTATATGTCCTGGTGTTCAACACATGGCCAGTATTCATCCCCACCATGACGCTGACTCTGATCTTTTATTTATGCTGTTTCACTGAGTTTCTCAATGCTCTGTGTGCCTTGGCTCCCTTTCATATTCAAATAGGAGAGGAGGAGAGGAGGAGATGACGAGGGGGCTGGGTATCTCCCTCGATACTTCGCTCCAATCTCTCTTCAAACACTGTAACAAAAAAGAATGCACACCGAGCGGCCACGCGCATACATACACACACACACAAACACACACATGCACAGAGACTATTCCATACATATGTATTTACAAGCACACAATACCTAGCTAGCACATAACGTTCTGAGAACCATATGTTTCTTCGAGCTTGGTGAGGGCATGTTTGTCGTATGTATATTTTGCATACAACCTTCCCACAACTTTCTGGGAATGCTGCAGGATAGTTAGAACATTGTCAGCACACTTAAGGAACTTGACAACATTGGCATTTCATTACTTTAACATCACTTTTTGACCATGAAGGCCTGATTCATGCAGTCTCCTCTGAACAGTTGATGTTGAGATGTGTCTGTTACTTGAACTCTGGGAAGCATTTATTTGCGCTGCAATTTCTGAGGCTGGTAATTCTAATGAACTTATCCCCTGCAGCAGAGGTAACTCTGGGTCTTCAATTCCTGTGGCGGTCCTCATGAGAGCCAGTTTCATCATAGCGCTTGATGGTTTTTGCGACTGCACTTAAAGAAATGTTCCGTATTGACTGACCTTCATGTCTTAAAGTAATGATGGACTGTCATTTCTCTTTACTTATTTGAGCTGTTCTTGCCATAATATGGACTTGGTCTTTTACCAAATAGGGCTATCTTCTGTATACCCCCCTACCTTGTCACAACACAACTGATTGGCTCAAAAGTATTAAGAAGGAAAGAAATTCCACAAATTAACTTTTAAGAAGGCGTGACTACCTCATGGTGACTACCTCATGAAGCTGGTTGAGAGAATGCCAAGAGTGTGCAAAGCTGTCATCAAAGCAAAGGGTGGCTATTTGAAGAATCTCAAATAGAAAATATATTTTGATTTGTTTAACACTTTTTTAGTTACTACATGATTCCATATGTGTTATTTCATAGTTTTGATGTCGTCACTATTATTCTACAAAAATAATGAAAAACCCTTGAATGAGTAGGTGTTCTAAAACGTTTTACCGGTAGTGTAGGTCTCCATAGCCTTGGTGTCCAGACCCGACAGCGATTACAGTCGTTCCCGGGGCGGAGTGGTGCCTGGGAGAAGGTTGATTCCGCAATCGTAGGGTCGGTGCGGTGGAAGCGAAGTGGCCCGGGCCTTACTGAACACCTCCCAGACGTCCTGGTACTCCGCGGGAATGGCTGAGAGGTCCGAGGCAACTTCTGAGCCCCCAGGAAGACGTCCCGGGGCAGGCTTGGCTGACTTCAGGAAATGAGCGTGGCAGTACGGGCTCCAGCCCATGATGGCACCAGTAGACCATTCAATAAAGGGGTTGTGTTGCTGGAGCCAAGATAAACCCAATACCACGGGAACCCGAGGAGACTTAATTAGCAGGCATTAGATCGTCTCGCTGTGGTTCCCTGATACTCGTAGGTTGATGGGAGTGGTATTGTGGGTGACCCAGCCTATAGAGCGCCCGTCCAGCACTCTAAGGTCCATGGGAATGGAGAGAGGCTGAGTGGGGACGCCCAGCTCAGACGCCAGGGTAGTGTCCATAAAGCTCTCTTCGGCCCCAGAGTCGATGAGTACCCAGAGAGATTGCGACTGGTACAGGCACTTCTGGGTTACAGGCACACTCAGCTGCCAATGTGCAGAAATCCACTGCATAGTCTGCTACACTGTGGGATTCTTGCCGAAGCTGGAGTAACTTCCGGGCAGCCTCACTCCCGGACAATGGAGCATAGAAAACCTTATTTACCTCCTGCATGAACTCCTCCAGACTGAAGCATAAGGTTGACTGTTGTTACCACACTGCCGAAGCCCAGGCGAGAGCCCTCCCAGACATCAGTGTGATGAGGTACGCTATCTTAGAGCGGTCCGAGGGGAAGGAGGAGGACTGCAGCTCGATGATGAGCGAAGAGTGAGAGAGAAATGCCCGACAGGTTCCCGACTCTCCAGCGAAGCGTCCCGGGGGAGGTAGCGGGGTTCTCGGGAAACAGGGGTGGCCGGGGAGGCCGTGCTGATGACAGCCGGGTTACTGAGGGGCTGGGAGGTTACCGTCATGGTAGGCTGCCTAACAGACAACCCGCGGAATTGCTCCAGCAATGTGTTAAATGCTCTGTCATGGCGTTCAGCCAAGGTCTAGAACCCTTCCATGAGACCACGAAACAACTCCTCGTGCCATCCAATGGTGGCTCCTTGGGAGGAGATGACGTTGCGGAGCTGGTCGGAGTCTGTTGGGTCAGTCATGGCCAGTTCGTACTATCACGTTTCAGGAGAAGACCCAGATGCAGACAGTGTCGAAGTCACAAAAGTTTATCACAAAAACAGGGGGCAGACAAACGACAGGTAAAGGGCAGGCAGAGGTCAGTAATCCAGATCAGAGTCCAAAAGGTACAGAACTGCAGGCAGGCTCAGGGTCAGGGCAGGCAGAATGGTCAAAATCAGGAAAACTGGAAAACAGGAACATGAAAAAGACAGGAGCAAGGGGAAAACCGCTGGTAGGCTTGACGAAACAAATCAAACTGGCAACAGACAAACAGAGAACACAGGTATAAATACACTGGGGATAATGGAGAAGATGGGCAACACCTGGAGGGGGGTGGAGACAATCACAAAGACAGGTGAAACAGATCAGGGTGTGATAATTATAGGTTTGAAACTCACTGATGGCTCATCTCAATAAAAAATAAATGTGTTTGCATTATTAATGCAAAAGGAAATGGATTTCCATGTGTCCTATCTGTCCTTGGAGTTTAAAAAAGTTAACCCAAAATAAGCTAGCGGTGTTATTAAAAGTCTTATTGAAACATTCAGTGAACGTTTTAAGGAAGCTATTAAAAAACCTAAAAATAACCTATAATTTCCGTTCTCAGAGCATTAATAAAACCCCCCAGGAAACTTTCAAGGAACAAGAGTAAAACGTTCTCAGAACCTCCCTGAAACCTAAAAATAAACAGAACAGGCGAAATTCTAAACGTTTTTAAAAAACGTTCAGTTTTGCCGGTCAGGAAATGTATGGCTTCGTTACCACAACCAATGTGAAACCAAAAACACACGTTCCCACAACTTTGAATGGAACCAAATGTACTACTGAATACATAGTAGGTTTTCTTCCATTCAGTCAGGGGGCAGTGGCGGCTCCTGAAAAAATTCTCAGGAGGGGCAATTTTTCTGATGATTTAGGTGACCTACACACATTTTAAAAAAGATATGTCCAGCAACAACATGAAGACATGGGCAGCATATAAGTCAATACCAGAAGCATTTATTGACTGATCTGGGGAGATGGATTCCAGTTTCTGTGACAGATTATAAATAATCTCTGATGCCTTTGTTATATTAACTTTTGGTTGAATGTACTGTCGTAGTAAATATATAATGTTATAGCTTGGTCTGACTAAAATCTTGTGCATGACCCATTTTGTGTTGGGCGTTTGTTTTCAATCAATGCTGTTCCTATCCTATAACAATGGACAAAAGAGTCCTATCTTGTCAGCCTTGTCAGCAGGTGGCCAAGGACAACACCCACGCCATGAGGTCTCTCAGTTCTTCCAACTCACGAGTTCTTGCTCTGAGGACACACACACACACACACACACACACACATCATCACTGATAACACACACACACACACATCATCACTGTTAAACACACACACACACACACACACAAAAAATCCCTCTCTTTAGGCTGAACATTTGAAGACAGAGAACCCGACTCAGAGCCAATGCAACAGTGGAGGGGACCTCGCCAACTCATCAGGACCAATCAGAAGATCAGAACTACTAGATTCAACCTACATAATTTATTGTATAAAATGTCTGCACACAATGTTTTCGGGCTCTCTTCAGATAGCTCCCTAAGAGTTTGACGAACGAGTCCGTGCACGCGATTCCAGATATCTTTACCTCTGAATAAACTGCCTTTATTATACCATATCCACCCTGTCCAAAGTCTCTACTTGGTCTCAGTTCTCCAGTAAACTTGTGATTATCAACAGTACACAACGGTAACAAACAATTGGGGGAACTCACGGGGCAGATAGTAAGGTCGCAGTGACACAGAAAGCAGTTCAATGTCGGGGTACAGAGTCGCTCTCTTACCAGGATCGATTTTCCCTGTGACTGTGTCAGATCGCGGTCCGCTCTGACCAGGGGTGAAGCCGGCCGGCTCCACTTCTCTGTCCGGGACTCTGTCATCCAGCCAAGTCTCCCAGCTGTATTGGATTCCCGCTGCCAGCAGCGTTTCCATTATTTAGTCCGTTCGTAGCAGGTATGTCACGATCAACAAGATCAGTCCAAAACCCACCACTGGAAATCCATGGTTGGCAGAATGTTTGTAAACTAAGTGTACAAATTAAAAACATAAAATAACGCCACTAAGTGTACAAATTAAAAACATAAGATAACGCCACACTGCAGGTCGCACAGAGACGCTGCTAGCCGCTATTTTCTTAGTTACGTTTCATGGTTACGTCACGTATGACGAAAGCGCGTAAGTGCAAGCCCACAGACACCCATAGAGATTGTATTGAAAGCTTTGAAATGTGAAAAAATAGATTTTTACATGGGAGTCTATGACAGACTTCTGGGCGATTTTCAACATGACTGAAATCGCCCCAAAAACGGGCGGCCATTTGAAGCACGACTTTAGCCTGATTTGACATTTAGTGGCAGTCAGATCAGATTAGAACACTGATAACTACTGTTGCCGTGATATAATTGATTAGAAAAAAAATCCCCTTCCTTTTCCCGTTTGGCAGTGCGTCGCCCATATCGCCCTATTGAACACACCGCCCTGGTCAGGGGTGATGCTACCTCTAT
>NW_025537012.1:0-43872 GCF_020615455.1 Coregonus clupeaformis
TTTAATATCATTCTTTGTCATTTATCTTTGTTTCATGGTGTAGTTTCTTCTTCTTTTTGTTTTGTTTAGTCACATGATTTCTTAATTTGCAGTAGGTGTGGCTGCCAGACTTATTTGCCATATACGTTTTTTTTGCCTTTTGCCTCATCCCTCTCAACCATACAATGTTTCAATTCCTCATCAATCCACGGGGATTTAACCGTTTTTACAGTCCTTTTCTTAATAGGTGCATGCTTATTAGTAACTGGAATAAGCAATTTCATAAATGTGTCCAAGTGCAGCGTCAGATTGCTCTTCATCACTCACCACAGACCAACAAATATTATTTACATCAACAACATAAGAATCACTACAGAAACGTTATTGTATGACCTCAAAAACTATATCTCAACCATTTCTTCATCAATCCACGGGGATTTAACAGTTCTTACAGTCCTCTTCTTAAAGTAGTAAGGTCCTACTAGCTTCACTCACACGCAGTGTCTTTGCCTGTGGATCTTCTCTTGACCTCACAGGGTTGGGGTCAACTCCCACCGCACGTTGTAGGCCTGGATGATCTTTTCTGGTGACTGGGCCTCCCTGACTGGGCCTCCCTGATTGGGCCTCCCTGTCTTCCTACCCTGAGCTAAGTTAGCGGTGGCGCCCTGAGCTCCACTTTATCAACCGGGTTCTAGGGTTCTAACCCCTCTTGGTCTATCCCTGGTTCTAGGGTTCTAACCCCTCTTGGTCTATCCCTGGTTCTAGGGTTCTAACCCCTCTTGGTCTATCCCTGGTTCTAGGGTTCTAACCCCTCTTGGTCTATCCCTGGTTCTAGGGTTCTAACCCCTCTTGGTCCAGAACAAATTCAAGGAAACGTACAGTATTATACAGAGCCATGAGTGCATGGAACTCCCTTCCATTTCATATAGCGCAAGTGAACAGCAAACCTGGTTTCAAAAAAACAAATGTGTCGACAAACCCAAGTAAGACTAGCTGTCGCCATAATATTACAATATTAACCCTCCAGCTAGTGCACCCGCTACAGTTAAAAACACATCTCCCTTAACCAGTCCCAACCAGTCCCAACCGACTGTTACTCCTTCTACAACCTTTTCTACAATCTCCTTCTACAACCTTTTCTACAATCTCATTAATCTCTTGAACCTTTTCTTCGATGCCTCTGTAGTTTGTAACTCTCACCAGAGGGAGGTGTTTAGTCCCAGGGTCCTTAGCTTAGTGATGAGCTTTGAGGGCACTATGGTGTTGAACGCTGAGCTGTAGTCAATGAACAGCATTCTCAAATAGGTGTTCCTTTTTGTCCAGGTGGGAAAGGACAGTGTGGAGTGCGATAGAGATTCCGTCATCTGTGGATCTGTTGGGGCGGTATGCGAATTGGAGTGGGTCTAGGGTTTCTGGGATGATGGTGTTAATGTGAGCCATGACCAGCCTTTCAAAGCACTTCAGTGCTACGGATTGCTAGTCATTTAGGCAGGTTACCTTGGTGTTCTTGGGCACAGGGACTATGGTGGTCTGCTTGAAATATGTAGGTATTACAGACTCGGTCAAGGACAGCTTGAAAATGTCAGTGAAGATACTTACCAGTTGATCAGCGCATGCTCTGAGTACACGTCCTGGTGATCCGTCTGGCCCTGCGGCCTTGTGAATGTTGACCTGTTTAAAGGTCTTACTCACATCGGCTACGGAGAACGTGATCACACAGTCGTCCGGAACAGCTGGTGCTCTCATGATGATTCAGTGTTGCTTGCCTCGAAGTGCGCATTGAAGTAATTTAGCTCGTCTGGTAGGCTCATGTCACTGGGCAGCTCGCGGCTGGGCTTCCCTTTGTAGTCCGTAATAGTTTGCAAGCCCTGCCACATCCGACGAGCGTCAGAGCCGGTGTAGTACGATTCAATCTTAGTCCTGTATTGACTCTTTGCCTGTTTGATGATTCGTCAGAGGGCATAGAGGGATTTCTTTTAAGCGTCCGTGTTAGAGTCCCGCTCCTTGAAAGCGGCAGCTCTACCCTTTTAGCTCAGTGCGGATGTTGCCTGTAATCCATGGCTTCTGGTTGGGTTATTTAAGTACATTCGCTGTGGGGACAACGTCATCGATGCACTTATTGATGAAGCCGGTGACTGATTAAACCTCATAGGAAGACAGTTTAATCATGTGGAGCTTTCATTCAGGTTTCTCTGTTTAACCAAATACTTTGTTTGTCTTTGGCAGGAGAGGGACCAGACTCTCACTCTGACAGCGGGAAGAGTCCTTCAGGGGAACCAGACCCAGAGACATCCAAACTAGTGAGACGACATCACTGTTCTCAGTGTGGAAAGAGTTTTACCCTGTTAGGGAACCTGAAAAGGCATGAGAGAACACACACAGGAGAGAAGTGTTTCCAATGTTCCCAGTGTGGAAAGAGTTTTACACGGTTAGGGAACCTGAATATGCATGACAGAACACACACAGGAGAGAAACCTTTCAAATGCTCCCAGTGTGGAAAGGGTTTTACAGGGTTAGGGCATCTGAAGGAACACAAAAGAATACACACAGAGAGAAACCTTTCCAATGCTCCCAGTGTGGAAAGGGTTTTACCTGTTAGGCAACCTGAATATGCATGAAAGAACACACACAGGAGAGAAAACCTTTCCCGATGCTCCCTGTGTGGGAAGGGTTTTACACAGTTAGGGAACCTGAAGGAGCAAGGAAAGGACACACAGAGGGGAGACATCTTACCATTGCTCTCTGTGTGGAAAGGATTTTGCCAAGTTAGGGACCCTAAAGGAACATAAAAGAATACACACAGGAGAGAAACCTTTCCAATGCTCCCAGTGTGGAAAGAGTTTTACACGGTTAGGGCATCTGAAGGAACACAAAAGTATACACACAGGAGAGAAACCTTTCCAATGCTCCCAGTGTGGAAAGGGTTTGACACGGTTAGGGAACCTGAAAAGGCATGAGAGAATACACACAGGAGAGTGAATACATAGTCTTTCCAATGCGCCCAGTGTGTAGCAGGAACCGGTTCAGAGAACAGAAGCAAAAACTGGTAAAGAACCAAACATTTTGAGGAACAGAAACAGAACCGGGAAAGAAAATGATCTCTACTGTTCCGGAACAGAACCGTTCTTTTAATAGCATTGGAAATGGTTAACTTTCTTTTAAAGTAAACTGCCCAGTGAAAATCGCACTTTAAAAGTTAATATTCTCTTAACTCATATTAAAATGTTATATAGCGCTAGATGCTTATTTTGATACTATCTGTTTGTTTGACTGACTCACTGAATAAGAAATTGCCTTAAATACAGATCTGTAGTAGATGTTAAGCTTTTTAAAATTCTCACTCATTAAAAATCTTAACTAATCAAACAACTCTTGCTTCTCTTTGTACGTCTCAATACAATATGGTTAGCTATTTAGCTAAATAAATTAAAAATACACTTTTGGTCCGGAAAGAAAAGACTCTTCCGTCAACTTCCGGGTCAGTAGCTTCAACCCAACATCACACACACACACATATACACACACACACACACACACACGCTAAGAATAGCCCATATTAAGATATGTAGCCTTAGAAATAAGGTTCATGAAATCATTAACTTGCTAACATCGGATAACATTGGTATACTGGTATACCTCTGAAATTAAACTTAGATAATTCATTTGACGATACAGCTGTAGCAATACAAGGATATAACATCTACAGAAAAGACAGGAATGCCTGTAGGGGAGGTGTTGCTGTATACGTTCAGAGCCATATTCCTGGAAAGCTTAGAGAGGATCTCATGTCAAATGCTGTTAGTGTTGTGGTTGCAAGGTCACCTGCCTCATCTAAAGCCTCTTCTTTTGGGGTGCTGCTATAGGGCCACCAAGAGCTAACAGTCAGTATTTGGATCATGTGTGTGCAATGCTTGGATAGTGCGTGTGATGTTAACAGAGAGGTCTATTTTTCTGGGTGACCCTGAACATTGACTGGTTAGAAACTAGTTGTCCTCTCAAGAGAGAAGCTTCTAACTGTGACTAATGCCTGTAATATGAACCAGGTTACCACTCAACCAACTACATTTACATTTTACATTTTAGTCATTTAGGTCTATGTCCAGTAGGAGGATGGGGGTCTATGTCCAGTAGGAGGATGGGGGTCTATGTCCAGTAGGAGGATGGGGGTCTATGTCCAGTAGGAGGATGGGGGTCTATGTCCAGTAGGAGGATGGGGGTTGTCCAGTAGGAGGATGGGGGTCTATGTCCAGTAGGAGGATGGAGGTCTATGTCCAGTAGAGAGGATGGGGGTCTATGTCCAGTAGGAGGATGGGGGTTATGTCAGTAGGAGGATGGGGGTCTATGTCCAGTAGGAGGATGGAGGGTCTATGTCCAGTAGGAGGATGGGGGGTCTATGTCCAGTAGGAGGATGGGGGGTCTATGTCCAGTAGGAGGATGGGGGTCTATGTCCAGTAGGGAGGATGGGGGTCTATGTCAGTAGAAGGATGGGGGCCTATTGTCAGTAGGGGGATGGGGGTTCTATGTCCAGTAGAGGATTGGGGGTCTATGTCCAGTTGGAGGATGGGGGATGTCCAGAAGGAGGATGGAGGGCCAGTAGGAGGATGGGGCCAGTAGGAGGATGGGGGTCTATGTCCAGTAGGAGGATGAGGGTCTATGTCCAGTAGGAGGATGGGGGTCCAGTAGGAGGATGAGGGTCTATGTCCAGTAGGAGGATGGAGGTCTATGTCCAGTAGGAGGATGGGGGGTCTATGTCCAGTAGGAGGATGGGGGTCTATGTCCAGAGGAGGATGGGGGTCTGCCAGTAGGAGGATGGGGGTCTATGTCCAGTAGGAGGATGGAGGTCTATGTCCAGTAGGAGGATGGGGGTCTATGTCCAGTAGGAGGATGGGGGTCTATGTCCAGTAGGAGGATGGAGGTCTGTCCAGTAGGAGGATGGGGGTCTATGTCCAGTAGGAGGATGGAGGTTCCAGTAGGAGGATGGGGGTCTATGTCCAGTAGGAGGATGGAGGGTCTATGTCATTAGGAGGATGGGGGTCTATGTCCAGTAGTAGGATGGAGGCCAGTAGGAGGATGGGGGTCTATGTCCAGTAGGAGGATGGAGGTCTATGTCCAGTAGGAGGATGGGGGTCTATGTCCAGTAGGAGGATGGAGGCCAGTAGGAGGATGGGGGCCAGTAGGAGGATGGGGGTCTATGTCCAGTAGGAGGATGGGGGTCTATGTCCAGTAGGAGGATGGGGGTCTATGTCCAGTAGGAGGATGGAGGCCAGTAGGAGGATGGAGGCCTATGTCCAGTAGGAGGATGGAGGTCTATGTCCAGTAGGAGGATGGAGGCCAGTAGGAGGATGGAGGTCTATGTCCAGTAGGAGGATGGAGGCCAGTAGGAGGATGGGGGTCTATGTCCAGTAGGAGGATGGGGGTCTATGTCCAGTAGGAGGATGGGGGTCTATGTCCAGTAAGAGGATGGGGGTCTATGTCCAGTAGGAGGATGGGGTCTGTGTCCAGTAGGAGGATGGGGGGTCTATGTCCAGTAGGAGGATGGAGGGTCTATGTCCAGTAGGAGGATGGGGGTCTATGTCCAGTAGGAGGATGGGGGTCTATGTCCAGTAGGAGGATGGGGGTCTATGTCCAGTAGGAGGATGGGGGTCTATGTCCAGTAGGAGGATGGGGGTCTATGTCCAGTAGGAGGATGGGGGTCTATGTCCAGTAGGAGGATGGAGGTCTATGTCCAGTAGGAGGATGGAGGTCTATGTCCAGTAGGAGGATGGAGGTCTATGTCCAGTAGGAGGATGGGGGTCTATGTCCAGTAGGAGGATGGGGGTCTATGTCCAGTAGGAGGATGGGGGTCTATGTCCAGTAGGAGGATGGGGGTCTATGTCCAGTAGGAGGATGGAGGTCTATGTCCAGTAGGAGGATGGGGGTCTATGTCCAGTAGGAGGATGGAGGCCTATGTCCAGTAGGAGGATGGGGGGCTATGTCCAGTAGGAGGATGGGGGTCTATGTCCAGTAGGAGGATGGGGGTCTATGTCCAGTAGGAGGATGGGGGTCTATGTCCAGTAGGAGGATGGGGGTCTATGTCCAGTAGGAGGATGGAGGGTCTATGTCCAGTAGGAGGATGGGGGTCTATGTCCAGTAGGAGGATGGAGGCTATGTCCAGTAGGAGGATGGGGGTCTATGTCCAGTAGGAGGATGGGGGTCTATGTCCAGTAGGAGGATGGGGGTCTATGTCCAGTAGGAGGATGGGGGTCTATGTCCAGTAGGAGGATGGGGGTCTATGTCCAGTAGGAGGATGGGGGTCTATGTCCAGTAGGAGGATGGGGGTCTATGTCCAGTAGGAGGATGGGGGTCTATGTCCAGTAGGAGGATGGGGGGGTCTATGTCCAGTAGGAGGATGGAGGTCTATGTCCAGTAGGAGGATGGGGGTCTATGTCCAGTAGGAGGATGGAGGTCTATGTCCAGTAGGAGGATGGGGGTCTATGTCCAGTAGGAGGATGGAGGTCTATGTCCAGTAGGAGGATGGGGGGTCTATGTCCAGTAGGAGGATGGAGGTCTATGTCCAGTAGGAGGATGGGGGTCTATGTCCAGTAGGAGGATGGGGGTCTATGTCCAGTAGGAGGATGGAGGTCTATGTCCAGTAGGAGGATGGGGGTCTATGTCCAGTAGGAGGATGGGGGTCTATGTCCAGTAGGAGGATGGGGGTCTATGTCCAGTAGGAGGATGGGGGTCTATGTCCAGTAGGAGGATGGGGGTCTATGTCCAGTAGGGGAGGATGGGGGGTCTATGTCCAGTAGGAGGATGGGGGTCTATGTCCAGTAGGAGGATGGGGGTCTATGTCCAGTAGGAGGATGGGGGTCTATGTCCAGTAGGAGGATGGGGGTCTATGTCCAGTAGGAGGATGGGGGGTCTATGTCCAGTAGGAGGATGGGGGTCTATGTCCAGTAGGAGGATGGGGGTCTATGTCCAGTAGGAGGATGGGGTCTATGTCCAGTAGGAGGATGGGGGTCTATGTCCAGTAGGAGGATGGGGGTCTATGTCCAGTAGGAGGATGGGGGTCTGCCAGTAGGAGGATGGGGGTCTATGTCCAGTAGGAGGATGGGGGTCTATGTCCAGTAGGAGGATGGGGGTCTATGTCCAGTAGGAGGATGGGGGTCTATGTCCAGTAGGAGGATGGGGGCCAGTAGGAGGATGGGGGTCTATGTCCAGTAGGAGGATGGAGGTCTATGTCCAGTAGGAGGGTGGAGGCCAGTAGGAGGATGGGGGTCTATGTCCAGTAGGAGGATGGGGGTCTATGTCCAGTAGGAGGATGGGGGTCTATGTCCAGTAGGAGGATGGGGGTCTATGTCCAGTAGGAGGATGGGCAGGCCAGTAGGAGGATGGGGGTCTATGTCCAGTAGGAGGATGGGGGTCTATGTCCAGTAGGAGGATGGGGGTCTATGTCCAGTAGGAGGATGGGGGTCTATGTCCAGTAGGAGGATGGGGGTCTATGTCCAGTAGGAGGATGGGGGTCTATGTCCAGTAGGAGGATGGGGGTCTATGTCCAGTAGGAGGATGGGGGGTCTATGTCCAGTAGGAGGATGGGGGTCTATGTCCAGTAGGAGGATGGGGCGTGCCAGTAGGAGGATGGGGGTCTATGTCCAGTAGGAGGATGGGGGTCTATGTCCAGTAGGAGGATGGGGGTCTATGTCCAGTAGGAGGATGGGAGGGTCTATGTCCAGTAGGAGGATGGGGGTCTATGTCCAGTAGGAGGATGGGGGTCTATGTCCAGTAGGAGGATGGGGGTCTATGTCCAGTAGGAGGATGGGGGTCTATGTCCAGTAGGAGGATGGGGGTCTATGTCCAGTAGGAGGATGGGGGGTCCAGTAGGAGGATGGGGGTCTATGTCCAGTAGGAGGATGGGGGTCTATGTCCAGTAGGAGGATGGGGGTCTATGTCCAGTAGGAGGATGGGGGGTCTATGTCCAGTAGGAGGATGGGGGTCTATGTCCAGTAGGAGGATGGGGGTCTATGTCCAGTAGGAGGATGGGGGTCTATGTCCAGTAGGAGGATGGGGGGTCTATGTCCAGTAGGAGGATGGGGGTCTATGTCCAGTAGGAGGATGGGGGTCTATGTCCAGTAGGAGGATGGGGGTCTATGTCCAGTAGGAGGATGGGGGTCTATGTCCAGTAGGAGGATGGGGGTCTATGTCCAGTAGGAGGATGGGGGCTATGCCAGTAGGAGGATGGGGGTCTATGTCCAGTAGGAGGATGGGGTCTATGTCCAGTAGGAGGATGGGGGTCTATGTCCAGTAGGAGGATGGGGGTCTATGTCCAGTAGGAGGATGGGGGTCTATGTCCAGTAGGAGGATGGGGGGTCTATGTCCAGTAGGAGGATGGGGGTCATTAGGAGGATGGGGCTAGGTCCAGTAGGAGGATGGGGGTCTATGTCCAGTAGGAGGATGGGGGTCTATGTCCAGTAGGAGGATGGGGGCTATGTCCAGTAGGAGGATGGGGGTCTATGTCCAGTAGGAGGATGGGGGGTCTATGTCCAGTAGGAGGATGGGGGTCTATGTCCAGTAGGAGGATGGGGGTCTATGTCCAGTAGGAGGATGGGGGTCTATGTCCAGTAGGAGGATGGGGGGTCTATGTCCAGTAGGAGGATGGGGGTCTATGTCCAGTAGGAGGATGGGGGTCTATGTCCAGTAGGAGGATGGGGGGTCTATGTCCAGTAGGAGGATGGGGGTCTATGTCCAGTAGGAGGATGGGGGTCTATGTCCAGTAGGAGGATGGGGGTCTATGTCCAGTAGGAGGATGGGGGTCTATGTCCAGTAGGAGGATGGGGGTCTATGTCCAGTAGGAGGATGGGAGGGTCTATGTCCAGTAGGAGGATGGGGGGTCTATGTCCAGTAGGAGGATGGGGGTCTATGTCCAGTAGGAGGATGGGGGTCTATGTCCAGTAGGAGGATGGGGGTCTATGTCCAGTAGGAGGATGGGGGTCTATGTCCAGTAGGAGGATGGGGGGTCTATGTCCAGTAGGAGGATGGGCGGGCCAGTAGGAGGATGGGTCTATGTCCAGTAGGAGGATGGGGGTCTATGTCCAGTAGGAGGATGGGGGTCTATGTCCAGTAGGAGGATGGGGGTCTATGTCCAGTAGGAGGATGGGGGTCTATGTCCAGTAGGAGGATGGGGTCTATGTCCAGTAGGAGGATGGGGGTCTATGTCCAGTAGGAGGATGGGGGTCTATGTCCAGTAGGAGGATGGGGGTCTATGTCCAGTAGGAGGATGGGGGTCTATGTCCAGTAGGAGGATGGGGGGTCTATGTCCAGTAGGAGGATGGGGGTCTATGTCCAGTAGGAGGATGGGGGTCTATGTCCAGTAGGAGGATGGGGGTCTATGTCCAGTAGGAGGATGGGGGTCTATGTCGAGGAGGATGGAGGTCTATGTCCAGTAGGAGGATGGGGGTCTATGTCCAGTAGGAGGATGGGAGGGCCAGTAGGAGGATGGGGGGTCTATGTCCAGTAGGAGGATGGGGGGTCTATGTCCAGTAGGAGGATGGGGGTCTATGTCCAGTAGGAGGATGGGGGTCTATGTCCAGTAGGAGGATGGGGGGTCTATGTCCAGTAGGAGGATGGGGGTCTATGTCCAGTAGGAGGATGGGGGTCTATGTCCAGTAGGAGGATGGGGGTCTATGTCCAGTAGGAGGATGGGGGTCTATGTCCAGTAGGAGGATGGGGGGCTATGTCCAGTAGGAGGATGGGGGTCTATGTCCAGTAGGAGGATGGGGGTCTATGTCCAGTAGGAGGATGGGGGTCTATGTCCAGTAGGAGGATGGGAGGGTCTATGTCCAGTAGGAGGATGGGGGTCTATGTCCAGTAGGAGGATGGGGGTCTATGTCCAGTAGGAGGATGGGGGTCTATGTCCAGTAGGAGGATGGGGGTCTATGTCCAGTAGGAGGATGGGGGTCTTGCCAGTAGGAGGATGGGGGTCTATGTCCAGTAGGAGGATGGGGGTCTATGTCCAGTAGGAGGATGGGGGTCTATGTCCAGTAGGAGGATGGGGGTCTATGTCCAGTAGGAGGATGGGGGTCTATGTCCAGTAGGAGGATGGGGGTCTATGTCCAGTAGGAGGATGGGGGTCTATGTCCAGTAGGAGGATGGGGGTCTATGTCCAGTAGGAGGATGGGGGTCTATGTCCAGTAGGAGGATGGGGGTCTATGTCCAGTAGGAGGATGGGGGTCTATGTCCAGTAGGAGGATGGGGGGTCTATGTCCAGTAGGAGGATGGGGGTCTATGTCCAGTAGGAGGATGGGGGTCTATGTCCAGTAGGAGGATGGGGGGTCTATGTCCAGTAGGAGGATGGGGGGTCTATGTCCAGTAGGAGGATGGGGGTCTATGTCCAGTAGGAGGATGGGGGTCTATGTCCAGTAGGAGGATGGGGGTCTATGTCCAGTAGGAGGATGGGGGTCTATGTCCAGTAGGAGGATGGGGGTCTATGTCCAGTAGGAGGATGGGGTCTATGTCCAGTAGGAGGATGGGGGGCCAGTAGGAGGATGGGGGTCTATGTCCAGTAGGAGGATGGGGGTCTATGTCCAGTAGGAGGATGGGGGTCTATGTCCAGTAGGAGGATGGGGGTCTATGTCCAGTAGGAGGATGGGGGTCTATGTCCAGTAGGAGGATGGGGGGTCTATGTCCAGTAGGAGGATGGGGGTCTATGTCCAGTAGGAGGATGGGGGGTCTATGTCCAGTAGGAGGATGGGGTCTAGTCCAGTAGGAGGATGGGGGTCTATGTCCAGTAGGAGGATGGGGGTCTATGTCCAGTAGGAGGATGGGGGTCTATGTCCAGTAGGAGGATGGGGGTCTATGTCCAGTAGGAGGATGGGGGTCTATGTCCAGTAGGAGGATGGGGGGTCTATGTCCAGTAGGAGGATGGGGGTCTATGTCCAGTAGGAGGATGGGGGTCTATGTCCAGTAGGAGGATGGGGGTCTATGTCCAGTAGGAGGATGGGGGTCTATGTCCAGTAGGAGGATGGGGGTCTATGTCCAGTAGGAGGATGGGGGTCTATGTCCAGTAGGAGGATGGGGGTCTATGTCCAGTAGGAGGATGGGGGTCTATGTCCAGTAGGAGGATGGGGTCTATGTCCAGTAGGAGGATGGGGGTCTATGTCCAGTAGGAGGATGGGGGTCTATGTCCAGTAGGAGGATGGGGGTCTATGTCCAGTAGGAGGATGGGGGTCTATGTCCAGTAGGAGGATGGGGGCTGTCCAGTAGGAGGATGGGGGTCTATGTCCAGTAGGAGGATGGGGGGTCTATGTCCAGTAGGAGGATGGGGGGTCTATGTCCAGTAGGAGGATGGGGGGTCTATGTCCAGTAGGAGGATGGGGGTCTATGTCCAGTAGGAGGATGGGGGTCTATGTCCAGTAGGAGGATGGGGGTCTATGTCCAGTAGGAGGGTGGGGGTCTATGTCCAGTAGGAGGATGGGGGGTCTATGTCCAGTAGGAGGATGGGGGTCTATGTCCAGTAGGAGGATGGAGGTCTATGTCCAGTAGGAGGATGGGGGTCTATGTCCAGTAGGAGGATGGGGGGTCTATGTCCAGTAGGAGGATGGGGGTCTATGTCCAGTAGGAGGATGGGGGTCTATGTCCAGTAGGAGGATGGGGGGTCTATGTCCAGTAGGAGGATGGGGGTCTATGTCCAGTAGGAGGATGGGGGTCTATGTCCAGTAGGAGGATGGGGGTCTATGTCCAGTAGGAGGATGGGGGTCTATGTCCAGTAGGAGGATGGGGGGTCTATGTCCAGTAGGAGGATGGGGGTCTATGTCCAGTAGGAGGATGGGGGTCTATGTCCAGTAGGAGGATGGGGGTCTATGTCCAGTAGGAGGATGGGGGGTCTATGTCCAGTAGGAGGATGGGGGTCTATGTCCAGTAGGAGGATGGGGGTCTATGTCCAGTAGGAGGATGGGGGTCTATGTCCAGTAGGAGGATGGGGGTCTATGTCCAGTAGGAGGATGGGGGTCTATGTCCAGTAGGAGGATGGGGGGCCAGTAGGAGGATGGGGTGGTGCCAGTAGGAGGATGGGGGGTCTATGTCCAGTAGGAGGATGGGGGTCTATGTCCAGTAGGAGGATGGGGGCTATGTCCAGTAGGAGGATGGGGGGTCTATGTCCAGTAGGAGGATGGGGGTCTATGTCCAGTAGGAGGATGGGGGTCTATGTCCAGTAGGAGGATGGGGGTCTATGTCCAGTAGGAGGATGGGGCCAGGGCCAGTAGGAGGATGGGGGTCTATGTCCAGTAGGAGGATGGGGGTCTATGTCCAGTAGGAGGATGGGGTCTATGTCCAGTAGGAGGATGGGGGCTAGGTCCAGTAGGAGGATGGGGGTCTATGTCCAGTAGGAGGATGGGGGTCTATGTCCAGTAGGAGGATGGGGGTCTATGTCCAGTAGGAGGATGGGGTCTATGTCCAGTAGGAGGATGGGGGGTCTATGTCCAGTAGGAGGATGGGGGGTCTATGTCCAGTAGGAGGATGGGGGTCTATGTCCAGTAGGAGGATGGGGGTCTATGTCCAGTAGGAGGATGGGGGTCTATGTCCAGTAGGAGGATGGGGGTCTATGTCCAGTAGGAGGATGGGGGCCAGTAGGAGGATGTGCCAGTAGGAGGATGGGGGTCTATGTCCAGTAGGAGGATGGGGGTCTATGTCCAGTAGGAGGATGGGGGTCTATGTCCAGTAGGAGGATGGGGGTCTATGTCCAGTAGGAGGATGGGGGTCTATGTCCAGTAGGAGGATGGGGGTCTATGTCCAGTAGGAGGATGGGGGTCTATGTCCAGTAGGAGGATGGGGGGTCCAGTAGGAGGATGTGCCAGTAGGAGGATGGGGGTCTATGTCCAGTAGGAGGATGGGGGTCTATGTCCAGTAGGAGGATGGGGGTCTATGTCCAGTAGGAGGATGGGGGGTCTATGTCCAGTAGGAGGATGGGGGTCTATGTCCAGTAGGAGGATGGGGGTCTATGTCCAGTAGGAGGATGGGGGGTCTATGTCCAGTAGGAGGATGGGGGTCTATGTCCAGTAGGAGGATGGGGGGGTCTATGTCCAGTAGGAGGATGGGGGTCTATGTCCAGTAGGAGGATGGGGGTCTATGTCCAGTAGGAGGATGGGGGTCTATGTCCAGTAGGAGGATGGGGGGTCTATGTCCAGTAGGAGGATGGGGGTCTATGTCCAGTAGGAGGATGGGGGGTCTATGTCCAGTAGGAGGATGGGGGTCTATGTCCAGTAGGAGGATGGGGGTCTATGTCCAGTAGGAGGATGGGGGTCTATGTCCAGTAGGAGGATGGGGGTCTATGTCCAGTAGGAGGATGGGGGTCTATGTCCAGTAGGAGGATGGGGGCCAGTAGGAGGATGGGGGCCAGTAGGAGGATGGAGGTCTATGTCCAGTAGGAGGATGGAGGTCTATGTCCAGTAGGAGGATGGAGGTCTATGTCCAGTAGGAGGATGGGGGTCTATGTCCAGTAGGAGGATGGGGGTCTATGTCCAGTAGGAGGATGGGGGTCTATGTCCAGTAGGAGGATGGGGGTCTATGTCCAGTAGGAGGATGGGGGTCTATGTCCAGTAGGAGGATGGGGGTCTATGTCCAGTAGGAGGATGGGGGGTCTATGTCCAGTAGGAGGATGGGGGTCTATGTCCAGTAGGAGGATGGGGGGTCTATGTCCAGTAGGAGGATGGGGGTCTATGTCCAGTAGGAGGATGGGGGTCTATGTCCAGTAGGAGGATGGGGGTCTATGTCCAGTAGGAGGATGGGGGGTCTATGTCCAGTAGGAGGATGGGGGGTCTATGTCCAGTAGGAGGATGGGGGTCTATGTCCAGTAGGAGGATGGGGGGTCTATGTCCAGTAGGAGGATGGGGTCTATGTCCAGTAGGAGGATGGGGGTCTATGTCCAGTAGGAGGATGGGGGGTCTATGTCCAGTAGGAGGATGGGGGTCTATGTCCAGTAGGAGGATGGGGGTCTATGTCCAGTAGGAGGATGGGGGTCTATGTCCAGTAGGAGGATGGGGGTCTATGTCCAGTAGGAGGATGGGGGTCTATGTCCAGTAGGAGGATGGGGGTCTATGTCCAGTAGGAGGATGGGGGGTCTATGTCCAGTGGAGGAGGATGGGGGTCTATGTCCAGTAGGAGGATGGGGGTCTATGTCCAGTAGGAGGATGGGGGTCTATGTCCAGTAGGAGGATGGGGGTCTATGTCCAGTAGGAGGATGGGGGTCTATGTCCAGTAGGAGGATGGGGGTCTATGTCCAGTAGGAGGATGGGGGTCTATGTCCAGTAGGAGGATGGGGGTCTATGTCCAGTAGGAGGATGGGGGTCTATGTCCAGTAGGAGGATGGGGGTCTATGTCCAGTAGGAGGATGGGGGGCTATGTCCAGTAGGAGGATGGGGGTCTATGTCCAGTAGGAGGATGGGGGTCTATGTCCAGTAGGAGGATGGGGGTCTATGTCCAGTAGGAGGATGGGGGTCTATGTCCAGTAGGAGGATGGGGGTCTATGTCCAGTAGGAGGATGGGGGTCTA
This sequence comes from Coregonus clupeaformis, assembly GCF_020615455.1. Classification (NCBI taxonomy): domain Eukaryota; kingdom Metazoa; phylum Chordata; class Actinopteri; order Salmoniformes; family Salmonidae; genus Coregonus; species Coregonus clupeaformis. Next base: position 14,500 of record NW_025537012.1, read on the forward strand.
TGTCCAGTAGGAGGATGGGGGTCTATGTCCAGTAGGAGGATGGGGGTCTATGTCCAGTAGGAGGATGGGGGTCTATGTCCAGTAGGAGGATGGGGGGTCTATGTCCAGTAGGAGGATGGGGGGTCTATGTCCAGTAGGAGGATGGGGGTCTATGTCCAGTAGGAGGATGGGGGTCTATGTCCAGTAGGAGGATGGGGTCTATGTCCAGTAGGAGGATGGGGGTCTATGTCCAGTAGGAGGATGGGGGTCTATGTCCAGTAGGAGGATGGGGGTCTATGTCCAGTAGGAGGATGGGGGGTCTATGTCCAGTAGGAGGATGGGGGTCTATGTCCAGTAGGAGGATGGGGGGTCTATGTCCAGTAGGAGGATGGGGGTCTATGTCCAGTAGGAGGATGGGGGCCAGTAGGAGGATGGGGGTCTATGTCCAGTAGGAGGATGGGGGTCTATGTCCAGTAGGAGGATGGGGGTCTATGTCCAGTAGGAGGATGGGGGTCTATGTCCAGTAGGAGGATGGGTGTCTATGTCCAGTAGGAGGGTGGGGGTCTATGTCCAGTAGGAGGATGGGGGTCTATGTCCAGTAGGAGGATGGGGGTCTATGTCCAGTAGGAGGATGGGGTTCTATGTCCAGTAGGAGGATGGGGGGTCTATGTCCAGTAGGAGGATGGGGGGTCTATGTCCAGTAGGAGGATGGGGGTCTATGTCCAGTAGGAGGATGGGGGTCTATGTCCAGTAGGAGGATGGGGGTCTATGTCCAGTAGGAGGATGGGGTCTAGTCCAGTAGGAGGATGGGGGTCTATGTCCAGTAGGAGGATGGGGGTCTATGTCCAGTAGGAGGATGGGGGGTCTATGTCCAGTAGGAGGATGGGGGTCTATGTCCAGTAGGAGGATGGGGGTCTATGTCCAGTAGGAGGATGGGGGTCTATGTCCAGTAGGAGGATGGGGGGTCTATGTCCAGTAGGAGGATGGGGGTCTATGTCCAGTAGGAGGATGGGGGTCTATGTCCAGTAGGAGGATGGGGGGTCTATGTCCAGTAGGAGGATGGGGGTCTATGTCCAGTAGGAGGATGGGGGTCTATGTCCAGTAGGAGGATGGGGGGTCTATGTCCAGTAGGAGGATGGGGGTCTATGTCCAGTAGGAGGATGGGGGTCTATGCCAGTAGGAGGATGGGGGTCTATGTCCAGTAGGAGGATGGGGGTCTATGTCCAGTAGGAGGGTGGAGGCCAGTAGGAGGATGGGGGTCTATGTCCAGTAGGAGGATGGGGGTCTATGTCCAGTAGGAGGATGGAGGTCTATGTCCAGTAGGAGGATGGGGGTCTATGTCCAGTAGGAGGATGGGGGGTCATGTCCAGTAGGAGGATGGGGGTCTATGTCCAGTAGGAGGATGGGGGTCTATGTCCAGTAGGAGGATGGGGGTCTATGTCCAGTAGGAGGATGGGGGTCATGAGGAGGGGTCTATGTCCAGTAGGAGGATGGGGGTCTATGTCCAGTAGGAGGATGGGGGGTCTATGTCCAGTAGGAGGATGGGGGTCTATGTCCAGTAGGAGGATGAGGTCTATGTCCAGTAGGAGGATGGGGGTCTATGTCCAGTAGGAGGATGGGGGTCTATGTCCAGTAGGAGGATGGGGGTCTATGTCCAGTAGGAGGATGGGGGTCTATGTCCAGTAGGAGGATGGGGGGTCTATGTCCAGTAGGAGGATGGGGGCCAGTAGGAGGATGGGGGCTATGCCAGTAGGAGGATGGGGGTCTATGTCCAGTAGGAGGATGGGGGGTCTATGTCCAGTAGGAGGATGGGGGTCTATGTCCAGTAGGAGGATGGGGGTCTATGTCCAGTAGGAGGATGGGGGGTCTATGTCCAGTAGGAGGATGGGGGTCTATGTCCAGTAGGAGGATGGGGGGTCTATGTCCAGTAGGAGGATGGGGGCCAGTAGGAGGATGGGGGTCTATGTCCAGTAGGAGGATGGGGGTCTATGTCCAGTAGGAGGATGGGGGTCTATGTCCAGTAGGAGGATGGGGGGTCTATGTCCAGTAGGAGGATGGGGGTCTATGTCCAGTAGGAGGATGGGGTCTATGTCCAGTAGGAGGATGGGGGTCTATGTCCAGTAGGAGGATGGGGGTCTATGTCCAGTAGGAGGATGGGGGTCTATGTCCAGTAGGAGGATGGGGGTCTATGTCCAGTAGGAGGATGGGGGTCTATGTCCAGTAGGAGGATGGGGGGTCTATGTCCAGTAGGAGGATGGGGGTCTATGTCCAGTAGGAGGATGGGGGTCTATGTCCAGTAGGAGGATGGGGGTCTATGTCCAGTAGGAGGATGGGGGTCTATGTCCAGTAGGAGGATGGGGGTCTATGTCCAGTAGGAGGATGGGGGGTCTATGTCCAGTAGGAGGATGGAGGTCTATGTCCAGTAGGAGGATGGGGGTCTATGTCCAGTAGGAGGATGGGGGTCTATGTCCAGTGGAGGAGGATGGGGGTCTATGTCCAGTAGGAGGATGGGGGTCTATGTCCAGTAGGAGGATGGGGGTCTATGTCCAGTAGGAGGATGGGGGTCTATGTCCAGTAGGAGGATGGGGGGTCTATGTCCAGTAGGAGGATGGGGGTCTATGTCCAGTAGGAGGATGGGGGTCTATGTCCAGTAGGAGGATGGGGGGTCTATGTCCAGTAGGAGGATGGGGGGTCTATGTCCAGTAGGAGGATGGGGGGTCTATGTCCAGTAGGAGGATGGGGGCCAGTAGGAGGATGGGGGTCTATGTCCAGTAGGAGGATGGGGGGTCTATGTCCAGTAGGAGGATGGGGGTCTATGTCCAGTAGGAGGATGGGGGTCTATGTCCAGTAGGAGGATGGGGGTCTATGTCCAGTAGGAGGATGGGGGTCTATGTCCAGTAGGAGGATGGGGGGTCTATGTCCAGTAGGAGGATGGGGGTCTATGTCCAGTAGGAGGATGGGGTCTATGTCCAGTAGGAGGATGGGGGTCTATGTCCAGTAGGAGGGTGGGGGGTCTATGTCCAGTAGGAGGATGGGGGTCTATGTCCAGTAGGAGGATGGGGGGTCTATGTCCAGTAGGAGGATGGAGGGTCTATGTCCAGTAGGAGGATGGGGGGTCTATGTCCAGTAGGAGGATGGGGGTCTATGTCCAGTAGGAGGATGGGGGTCTATGTCCAGTAGGAGGATGGGGGGTCTATGTCCAGTAGGAGGATGGGGGTCTATGTCCAGTAGGAGGATGGGGGTCTATGTCCAGTAGGAGGATGGGGGTCTATGTCCAGTAGGAGGATGGGGGGCCAGTAGGAGGATGGGGGGTCTATGTCCAGTAGGAGGATGGGGGTCTATGTCCAGTAGGAGGATGGGGGTCTATGTCCAGTAGGAGGATGGGAGGGTCTATGTCCAGTAGGAGGATGGGGGTCTATGTCCAGTAGGAGGATGGGGGCTATGTCCAGTAGGAGGATGGGGGTCTATGTCCAGTAGGAGGATGGAGGGTCTATGTCCAGTAGGAGGATGGGGGGTCTATGTCCAGTAGGAGGATGGGAGGTCTATGTCCAGTAGGAGGATGGGGGGTCTATGTCCAGTAGGAGGATGGGGGGTCTATGTCCAGTAGAAGGATGGGAGGGTCTATGTCCAGTAGGAGGATGGGGGTCTATGTCCAGTAGGAGGATGGAGGGTCTATGTCCAGTAGGAGGATGGGGGTCTATGTCCAGTAGGAGGATGGGGGTCTATGTCCAGTAGGAGGATGGGGGTCTATGTCCAGTAGGAGGATGGGGGTCTATGTCCAGTAGGAGGATGGGGGTCTATGTCCAGTAGGAGGATGGGGGTCTATGTCCAGTAGGAGGATGGGGGGTCTATGTCCAGTAGGAGGATGGGGGTCTATGTCCAGTAGGAGGATGGGGGTCTATGTCCAGTAGGAGGATGGGGGTCTATGTCCAGTAGGAGGATGGGGGTCTATGTCCAGTAGGAGGATGGGGGTCTATGTCCAGTAGGAGGATGGGAGGGTCTATGTCCAGTAGGAGGATGGGGGTCTATGTCCAGTAGGAGGATGGGGGTCTATGTCCAGTAGGAGGATGGGGGTCTATGTCCAGTAGGAGGATGGGGGAGCCAGTAGGAGGATGGGGGTCTATGTCCAGTAGGAGGATGGGGGTCTATGTCCAGTAGGAGGATGGAGGTCTATGTCCAGTAGGAGGATGGAGGTCTATGTCCAGTAGGAGGATGGAGGTCTATGTCCAGTAGGAGGGTGGAGGCCAGTAGGAGGATGGGGGTCTATGTCCAGTAGGAGGATGGAGGTCTATGTCCAGTAGGAGGATGGAGGTCTATGTCCAGTAGGAGGGTGGAGGCCAGTAGGAGGATGGGGGTCTATGTCCAGTAGGAGGATGGAGGTCTATGTCCAGTAGGAGGATGGAGGTGTATGTCCAGTAGGAGGATGGAGGTCATTAGGAGGAGGGGGGTCTATGTCCAGTAGTAGGATGGGGGCCAGTAGGAGGATGGGGGTCTATGTCCAGTAGGAGGATGGGGTCTATGTCCAGTACACATTTGATAGCCTTCATGTTCCTGTTCAACACTAATGACAGCCTTCATGTTCCTGTTTAACACTAATGACAGGCTTCATGTTCCTGTTCAACACTCATGACAGCCTTCATGTTCCTGTTCAACACTAATGATAGCCTTCATGTTCCTGTTCAACACTAATGACAGCCTTCATGTTCCTGTTCAACACTAACGATAGCCTTCACTTTCCTGTTCAACACTAATGACAGCCTTCATGTTCCTTTTCAACACTAATGATAGCTTTCATGTTCCTGTTCAACACTCATGACAGCCTTCATGTTCCTGTTCAACACTAATGACAGCCTTCATGTTGCTGTTCAACACTAATGACAGCCTTCATGTTCCTGTTCAACACTAATGACAGCCTTCATGTTCCTGTTCAACACTAATGACAGCCTTCATGTTCCTGTTCAACACTAATAACAGCCTTCATGTTCCTGTTCAACACTAATGACAGCCTTCATGTTCATGTTTAACACTAATGATAGCCTTCATGTTCCTGTTCAACACTAATGACAGCCTTCATGTTCATGTTTAACACTAATGATATCCTTCATGTTCCAGTTCAACACTAATGACAGCCTTCATGTTCCTGTTCAACACTAATGATAGTCTTCATGTTCCTGTTCAACACTAATGACAGCCTTCATGTTCCTGTTCAACACTAACGATAGCCTTCACTTTCCTGTTCAACACTAATGACAGCCTTCATGTTCCTTTTCAACACTAATGATAGCTTTTCATGTTCCTGTTCAACACTCATGACAGCCTTCATGTTCCTGTTCAACACTAATGACAGCCTTCATGTTCCTGTTTAACACTAATGACAGGGCTTCATGTTCCTGTTCAACACTCATGACAGCCTTCATGTTCCTGTTCAACACTAATGATAGCCCCTCATGTTCCTGTTCAACACTAATGACAGCCTTCATGTTCCTGTTCAACACTAACGATAGCCTTCACTTTCCTGTTCAACACTAATGACAGCCTTCATGTTCCTTTTCAACACTAATGATAGCTTTCATGTTCCTGTTCAACACTCATGACAGCCTTCATGTTCCTGTTCAACACTAATGACAGCCTTCATGTTGCTGTTCAACACTAATGACAGCCTTCATGTTCCTGTTCAACACTAATGACAGCCTTCATGTTCCTGTTCAACACTAATGACAGCCTTCATGTTCCTGTTCAACACTAATAACAGCCTTCATGTTCCTGTTCAACACTAATGACAGCCTTCATGTTCATGTTTAACACTAATGATAGCCTTCATGTTTCTGTTCAACACTAATGACAGCCTTCATGTTCATGTTTAACACTAATGATATCCCTTCATGTTCCAGTTCAACACTAATGACAGCCTTCATGTTCCTGTTCAACACTAATGATAGTCTTCATGTTCCTGTTCAACACTAATGACAGCCTTCATGTTCCTGTTCAACACTAACGATAGCCTTCACTTTCCTGTTCAACACTAATGACAGCCTTCATGTTCCTTTTCAACACTAATGATAGCTTTCATGTTCCTGTTCAACACTCATGACAGCCTTCATGTTCCTGTTCAACACTAATGACAGCCTTCATGTTGCTGTTCAACACTAATGACAGCCTTCATGTTCCTGTTCAACACTAATGACAGCCTTCATGTTCCTGTTCAACACTAATGACAGCCTTCATGTTCCTGTTCAACACTAATAACAGCCTTCATGTTCCTGTTCAACACTAATGACAGCCTTCATGTTCATGTTTAACACTAATGATAGCCTTCATGTTCCTGTTCAACACTAATGACAGCCTTCATGTTCATGTTTAACACTAATGATATCCTTCATGTTCCAGTTCAACACTAATGACAGCCTTCATGTTCCTGTTCAACACTAATGATAGTCTTCATGTTCCTGTTCAACACAAAGTTTCGTCTGGCCTTGATGATGCCAAGAAGATCTACAACTACTGTCACTCAAGAGCCAGAAGAATTTTCAGAGAACTGCTTTGGCATCCTTGCTGTGAGGATCTTGGGACGAGTCCTTGAGGTTGCCCCAGAGAAAGCAGAGACCATTGTGAAGGCCTGCATGGCCCTCCAGAACTACCTTTGCACCACAGACACTGACAACACAGAGTCATCAACACGATACACCCACCCCACGTTTGTTGATCTCTCCAAAAACCCACTGGGGGACCCGCTTCCAGGAGAGTGGAGACAGGTGGTACATGAGGACACCGGCTTCTTGGCCCAAGAAACATGTCGTGCGGACAGGGCAACTAGAGTTGCTATAGACGTGCGCAACAACCTCAAGGACTACTTCCTCATACCAGCTGGTTGGGTGTCTTTCCAGGATCCTGCTGTAGTAAATGTTAGTGTGATTTGGAAAAGGTGCACATCTGGGGGATAACTGTGTTATAGTAGGATCCCATCTCAATAGAACTTGTCTTGTGAGCTACACACTTTTTGTAAATGTGGTGGTTTTCACTGGTTTTGCTGTTTTGGAGTTTGCTGTTTTTCTAATTCACACGTCACAAATCCCAATAAAGACCACCATAATGACAGTCACAGTAATAAAGACTACCACAATGACAGTCACAGTAATAAAGACTACCATAATGACAGTCACAATAAAGACCACCATAAAGACAGTCACAGCAATAAAGACTACCACAATGACAGTCACAGTAATAAAGACTACCATAAAGACAGACACAATAAAGATGACCATAAAGACAGTCACAGCAATAAAGACTACCACAATGACAGTCACAGTAATAAAGACTACCATAAAGACAGACACAATAAAGACGACCATAAAGACAGACACAGCAATAAAGACAGTCACAGTAATAAAGACTACCATAAAGACAGACACAATAAAGACGACCATAAAGACAGACACAGCAATAAAGACAGTCACAGTAATAAAGACTACCATAAAGACAGTCACAGCAGTAAAGACAGTCACAGTAATAAAGACTACCATAAAGACAGTCACAGCAATAAAGACAGTCACAGTAATAAAGACTACCATAAAGACAGTCCCAGTAATAAAGACTACCATAAAGACAGTCACAATAATAAAGACTACCATAAAGACAGTCACAATAATAAAGACTACCATAAAGACAGACACAATGCAGACGACCATAAAGACAGACACAGCAATAAAGACAGTCACAGTAATAAAGACTACCATAAAGACAGTCACAGCAATAAAGACAGTCACAGTAATAAAGACTACCATAAAGACAGTCACAGCAATAAAGACAGTCACAGTAATAAAGACTACCATAAAGACAGTCACAGCAATAAAGACTACCATAAAGACAGTCACAGTAATAAAGACTACCATAAAGACAGTCACAACAATAAAGACTACCATAAAGACAGTCACCGTAATAAAGACTACCATAAAGACAGTCACAGTAATAAAGACTACCATAAAGACAGTCACAGTAATAAAGACTACCATAAAGACAGTCACAATAATAAAGACTACCATAAAGACAGTCACCGTAATAAAGACTACCATAAAGACAGTCACAGTAATAAAGACTACCATAAAGACAGTCACAATAATAAAGACTACCATAAAGACAGTCACCGTAATAAAGACTACCATAAAGACAGTCACAGCAATAAAGACTACCATAAAGACAGTCACAGTAATAAAGACTACAATAAAGACAGTCACAGCAATAAAGACTACCATAAAGACAGTCACAATAATAAAGACTACCATAAAGACAGTCACCGTAATAAAGACTACCATAAAGACAGTCACAGCAATAAAGACTACCATAAAGACAGTCACAGTAATAAAGACTACAATAAAGACAGTCACAGTAATAAATACTACCATAAAGACACACAATAAAGACTACCATAAAGACAGTCACAATAATAAAGACTACCATAAAGACAGTCACAATAAAGACGACCATAAAGACAGTCACAATAATAAAGACTACCATAAAGACAGTCACAGCAATAAAGACAGTCACAGTAATAAAGACTACCATAAAGACAGTCACAGCAATAAAGACAGTCACAGTAATAAAGACTACCATAAAGACAGTCACAGCAATAAAGACTACCATAAAGACAGTCACAGCAATAAAGACTACCATAAAGACAGTCACAACAATAAAGACTACCATAAAGACAGTCACAACAATAAAGACTACCATAAAGACAGTCACCGTAATAAAGACTACCATAAAGACAGTCACAGTAATAAAGACTACCATAAAGACAGTCACAGTAATAAAGACTACCATAAAGACAGTCACAACAAGAAAGACTACCATAAAGACAGTCACCGTAATAAAGACTACCATAAAGACAGTCACAGTAATAAAGACTACCATAAAGACAGTCACAATAATAAAGACTACCATAAAGACAGTCACCGTAATAAAGACTACCATAAAGACAGTCACAGCAATAAAGACTACCATAAAGACAGTCACAGTAATAAAGACTACAATAAAGACAGTCACAGTAATAAAGACTACCATAAAGACAGTCACAACAATAAAGACTACCATAAAGACAGTCACCGTAATAAAGACTACCATAAAGACAGTCACAGCAATAAAGACTACCATAAAGACAGTCACAGTAATAAAGACTACAATAAAGACAGTCACAGTAATAAAGACTACCATAAAGACAGTCACAATAATAAAGACTACCATAAAGACAGTCACCGTAATAAAGACTACCATAAAGACAGTCACAGCAATAAAGACTACCATAAAGACAGTCACAGTAATAAAGACTACAATAAAGACAGTCACAGTAATAAATACTACCATAAAGACACACAATAAAGACGACCATAAAGACCCTCCCCTAACCCGTACGACGCTCTGCAAATTGTGCGCCGTCCTACGGGACTCCCGGCCACGGCCGGTTGTTGCACAGCCCGGGGAATGAACCCGGGTCTGGAGTAACGCCTCTTGCACTGCGATGCAGTGTCTTAGACCGTTGCGCCACTCGATTTTGACCTTATGCCGATTAAGATAAATCATGTTTCCATGACTATGGAATAATCTGCCTACTGCCATAGTCAGTTTAATATCCAATTATTACGCTGCATGTAAATGTACTGTACTCATTGATCCTGCAGCTGAACCATGTTTTTTCCTGGGATTAAAATACTTTAACGTCTGAGGAGCTACATGGATTCCTCTCATGCTGTCCCTTCCTCTCAGGCAACACAGCCTGAACAGGGGATTTGAGCTTTCGAATGACTGAAGGAGCGGGAATATTATTTTGTGGTTTGTGTGGATTCATGTTAATTTTCTCTTCCCCCTGGTAATGGAATTTACTTTTCTTTAGTGAATGTTTTCACTCCCGTCCAGCTGGTGGCGACAAATACACTTTTTTGATTGTAGTTCGCCAATAAATCCAAAGAAGAAGAAGTTAGCAACCTACCGGAGGTGTCCTGTGACAGAAAGGTAGGTTGAGGTTGCCACGGTTATAGGCGCTACGTGGCCATTCTGACGTCTGCATTGGGCCGCGCAGCATTTACGGTGACGTGGCCTCTGCAGAAGTCAGGGCATTCATACTTCCTGGGCTTGGCAGAGCAGCGCAGAGCTGTTGTGAATGAAGTTGTCAAGGAAGTGAGTTTGTGTTTATACAGGACCTCCCGCCCTCGCCTACCATCAACCAATCAAGTAGCTATATGGAGCCCTCCGCATTATTACATCATCTGAGAGGCGCTCGGCTCGGCAAAAGTGAGCTTCTGGAGGCTCCGCATTGCGTCACGCCATCCATACAGCGCCTCTGACCACAATTTTCAAGTCACGCATAAATTGGCTCTTAGTACAGGAAGTGTCGTATGCTGAAGAAGAGAGTGGTAGAGGAAGATGGGTAAAGCAGGGTGAAGGATACTGAGATGATTCCTGTGAGTAGGCAGAGAGTGATGGGAATAATGTTTATTATTTTATTTTATTTTTTGCATTCATAGCCATGGTTGTCAACTGTACTACAGAAATGGATCGGAAGTCACATAAAATAAAGGTTGTAGTGGCTGCGGCAGAGAAGCGCTTTGGATTAGAGAGGATTTACTGCAGGACGGTTAGACGGGGTGTTGAGTGGTAGGGGTCTGTCCTCCCAGACCGTTGGCCTGGAGTAGGATTAGAGAGGATTTACTGCAGGACGGTTAGACGGGGTGTTGAGTGGTAGGGGTCTGTCCTCCCAGACCGTTGGCCTGGAGTAGGATTAGAGAGGATTTACTGCAGGACGGTTAGACGGGGTGTTGAGTGGTAGGGGTCTGTCCTCCCAGACCGTTGGCCTGGAGTAGGATTAGAGAGGATTTACTGCAGGACGGTTAGACGGGGTGTTGAGTGGTAGGGGTCTGTCCTCCCAGACCGTTGGCCTGGAGTAGGATTAGAGAGGATTTACTGCAGAACGGTTAGACGGGGTGTTGAGTGGTAGGGGTCTGTCCTCCCAGACCGTTGGCCTGGAGTAGGATTAGAGAGGATTTACTGCAGGAACGGTTAGACGGGGTGTTGAGTGGTAGTAGGGTCTGTCCTCCCAGACCGTTGGCCTGGAGTAGGATTAGAGAGGATTTACTGCAGGACGGTTAGACGGGGTGTTGAGTGGTAGTGGTCTGTCCTCCCCAGACCGTTGGCCTGGAGTAGGATTAGAGAGGATTTACTGCAGAACGGTTAGACGGGGTGTTGAGTGGTAGGGGTCTGTCCTCCCAGACCGTTGGCCTGGAGTAGGATTAGAGAGGATTTACTGCAGGACGGTTAGACGGGGTGTTGAGTGGTAGGGGTCTGTCCTCCCAGACCGTTGGCCTGGAGTAGGATTAGAGAGGATTTACTGCAGAACGGTTAGACGGGGTGTTGAGTGGTAGGGGTCTGTCCTCCCAGACCGTTGGCCTGGAGTAGGATTAGAGAGGATTTACTGCAGGACGGTTAGACGGGGTGTTGAGTGGTAGGGGTCTGTCCTCCCAGACCGTTGGCCTGGAGTAGGATTAGAGAGGATTTACTGCAGGACGGTTAGACGGGGTGTTGAGTGGTAGGGGTCTGTCCTCCCAGACCGTTGGCCTGGAGTAGGATTAGAGAGGGTTAATAGTTGACAGTTTGTATTACCGTATCAATAATTTGAATGTAGGTAGGCCGTGAATGACCTCACACGCCACTACAGTAGGTGGCGCTGTGCGCACCTGAAAGTTGGATGAGAACCGCCAACCAAATCCTAAAGAAGAAGAAGAAGACAAAGAAGAAATCAGCCACTCGGTAGCTTGCTAGCCAACATAGCCGAAACATTGGAGCTCTTTAAACGCTTTCGGTGATTATTAGCCACTGTGTTTTAAACACATTTGTCGTCTAGCTAGTTACCTCCTTTTTCATTTCATTTTTCCGTTGTTAGTCATCTAGCTAGCTGGTTAAGTTAGTAGTAGCATTAGGCTAGTTGCTAATGCTAACTATCTAGCTAGCTAACATCCCCGACCATGAGCTCACTAAGCTACTCTCCTCCTGCTAAAGAAGAGGAGGTCTGCTGGACGGAGAAAGAAGCTCTAGTGAAAGAGGAGGAGGAAGAGGAGGATGTTACAATACAAAAACAAGTAGAGGGTGAGGCTGTTACCGTGAAAGAAGAAGAGAAAGACGTTACAGTGAAAGAAGAGGAAGACGCGTTCAGAGTGAAAGAGGAGGAGGATGTTACAGTGAAAGAAGAGGAAGACGCGTTCAGAGTGAAAGAGGAGGAGGATGTTACAGTGAAAGAAGAGGAAGACGCGTTCAGAGTGAAAGAGGAGGAGGATGTTACAGTGAAAGAAGAGGAAGACGCGTTCAGAGTGAAAGAGGAGGAGGATGTTACAGTGAAGGATGAGGAAGAGGAGAATGCCGTTTTTGGAGTGAAGGAGGAGGAGGAGGAGATGACTGTCACATTGGAGGAAGAAGGAGAGACGGGAGATCTGATTAACACCAGTAAGTACCTTCTTAAAAACAGGGGCCCAAACTCGGCAATTGTTGAACTATATGTGTGGTTTAAAAGGGTATTTTACACTTGAATATGTTGTTCTGTAGGAAGTGTTAAAGCCACAGAGGGGGGTCCACCAACATAATGTCACCATATCATATTACAACCAACTCATGTCTGATTTCAAATTATGAAGAGGACAGAATTATTTTGAAAAATAAAACTCTCCACAGGTCATTGAATGTAAGCAATAAGGCATGAGAACCAGTGCTTGATTTGGACTGAAATAGGTGCCAGTACTCATTTTTGGGTGCCTGTCCTGTTTTTATATTTAGGAACTATTCGATACTTTTGAACTAATATTTTCTAAGAGGTGCAGGAACTCAAGCAGTAGAACATTTCAGGTGCCGGTCCTCAGTTCTGGCGAGCTCCTGCCCAAGTCAAGCACTGATGAGAACCAGTGGATTATTGTCAATTAACACAAATATGGGTTGTTTTTACGCATGACGCCAAGCAGAGCTCCGGGAAACAGCCCTAAAAGAGTGTGTTATTCCCAATAACATGGATTTGACTGCTTTATTTCTTTCATAAAATGGTTACAATATTAAAAACGTTATTTTAATGAATAAATTCATTTTATTTCATCCTTCTATGATTATCGGATAAAAACAACAACATTTGACTGGAGTAGATGTATTATCTGATAAAGAAACCATTAGGTCACAGGTACAATATTTAAATTCATATAAATAATTTTACACATTGTAGATTTGAGCCAATCAGAAGGAAAATAATAATGAACATAAATTAAGAATCATTCCAAAAGGTTCATAACTACAAAGATCATCTTGATCATCATTTCATGTTTAAGTGATAATACATTCAATTTATAATACATGAATACATTCAATATATACTGAAGTGGCACTCCTCCCCCAACCTCCCATCCCATTCCCCCAACCCCGCCCAGCCAACATGTCTCCTCCCCCAACCTCCCATCCCGTTCCCCCAACCCCGCCCAGCCAACATGTCTCCTCCCCCAACCTCCCATCCCGTTCCCCCAACCCCGCCCAGCCAACATGTCTCCTCCCCCAACCTCCCATCCCGTTCCCCAACCCCGCCCAGCCAACATGTCTCCTCCCCAACCTCCCATCCCGTTCCCCCAACCCCGCCCAGCCAACATGTCTCCTCCCCCAACCTCCCATTCCATTCCCCCAACCCCGCCCAGCCAACATGTCTCCTCCCCCAACCTCTCGTCCCGTTCCCCCAACCCCGCCCAGCCAACATGTCTCCTCCCCCAACCTCCCATCACATTCCCCCAACCCCGCCCAGCCAACATGTCTCCTCCCCAACCTCCTATCCCGTTCAACCAACCCCACCCAGCCAACATTCCCTCCCTCCCTCCATCACACAGTTCTGCTCCCAGAATTCCCTCCCTCCCTCCCTCCATCACACAGTTCTGCTCCCAGAATTCCCTCCCTCCCCATCACACAGTTCTGCTCCCAGAATTCCCTCCTTCCTCCATCACACAGTTCTGCTCCCAGAATTCCCTCCTTCCTCCATCACACAGTTCTGCTCCCAGAATTCCCTCCTTCCTCCATCACACAGTTCTGCTCCCAGAATTCCCTCCTTCCTCCATCACACAGTTCTGCTCCCAGAATTCCCTCCCTCCCTCCATCACACAGTTCTGCTCCCAGAATTCCCTCCCTCCCTCCATCACACAGTTCTGCTCCCAGAATTCCCTCCCTCCCTCCATCACACAGTTCTGCTCCCAGAATTCCCTCCCTCCCTCCCTCCATCACACAGTTCTGCTCCCTGAATTCCCTCCCTCCCTCCATCACACAGTTCTGCTCCCAGAATTCCCTCCCTCCCTCCCTCCATCACACAGTTCTGCTCCCAGAATTCCCTCCCTCCCTCCATCACACAGTTCTGCTCCCAGAATTCCCTCCCTTCCTCCATCACACAGTTCTGCTCCCAGAATTCCCTCCTTCCTCCATCACACAGTTCTGCTCCCAGAATTCCCTCCTTCCTCCATCACACAGTTCTGCTCCCAGAATTCCCTCCCTCCCTCCATCACACAGTTCTGCTCCCAGAATTCCTTCCCTCCCTCCATCACACAGTTCTGCTCCCAGAATTCCCTCCCTCCCTCCATCACACAGTTCTGCTCCCAGAATTCCCTCCTTCCTCCATCACACAGTTCTGCTCCCAGAATTCCCTCCTTCCTCCATCACACAGTTCTGCTCCCAGAATTCCCTCCCTCCCTCCATCACACAGTTCTGCTCCCAGAATTCCCTCCCTCCCTCCCTCCATCACACAGTTCGCTCCCAATTCCTCCCTCCCTCCATCACACAGTTCTGCTCCCAGAATTCCCTCCCTCCCTCCATCACACAGTTCTGCTCCCAGAATTCCCTCCCTCCCTCCATCACACAGTTCTGCTCCCAGAATTCCCTTTCCCCTCCATGTCTCCCTCAGCTCCTCTACACAGGCATGCTCTGTACGCCTGTAGAAATAAATGGAAATAAAAAACATATCTAACTGATGGGAGGGGAAAGATGGACCGGTTGACTGAAGTGGGACTATATGTGTTCCAACAATGAGCTGCAGTTTAGGAATAATTAAAAAACATTGTTTTTTGTTGTTTAATTTAAGGTTAGTCATAAGGTTAACAGTGTGGTTAAGGGTTAGGTTTCAAATTAGATATTAAGAAGCGAAATTGTAGGAACAGGCAGGGTTTATGACTTTGTGGCTGTGGTAACTAATGTTAGTGACGACCCTACTTTGCGAACTGCTAGTGGATTTAGAATTGGTCAGCCATGGCTTTAACCCCCCCATATAGACAGGTTCCACACTGAAAATATGCAAAACCATTAGTTTATTTAAAGACAAAGAGCGTATTTTCATCAGAATCATGAAGCCTAGGCCTACTCACCAAACAGAGGTCGTGGTCTTAATTCATCCCCATGCAGTGTTCAATGTAGAATTGTTACTCCATTTAGAAAATTCCAAGGAACAGGCATATAAAAAGTCAATCGAACGTCTGTATATCAAAAAAGAAGACAGATTTTGGTTTGTAACCCTTCAAAATGTGTCTTTCAACTCGCCAAATTGAGCCCCATTTCAAATTATCTTTAAGAATAACTGTTCTATTTTATTGTGTTTATGTTATAAAATAGGTGTCTTGACTGTGATGAGGGCCTCTGTGATGAGGGCCTCTGTGATGAGGGCCTCTGTGATGAGGGCCTCTGTGATGAGGGCCTCTTGTCTGCTAAATGAACAAAACAAGGCTATGCCATTGCACAGCCACAGGCTTCTACAGGCCAAGCACCACACTGCTGAGGCTACTACCTTTCTGAAGATTGTGTTCCACAATATTTTATTTTATTTCACCTTTATTTAACCAGGTAAGCCAGTTGAGAACAAGTTCTCATTTACAACTGCGACCTGGCCAAGATAAAGCAAAGCAGTGTGATTTAAAAACAACAACACAGAGTTACATATGGGGTAAAACAAAACATAAAGTCAAAAATACAACAGAAAATATATATACAGAGTGTTCGAATGTAGTAAATTATGGAGGTAAGGCAATAAATAGGCCATACTGCAAAATAATTACAATTAGTGTTAACACTGGAATGATAGATGTGCAAGAGACGATGTGCAAATAGAGATACTGGGGTGCAAATGAGCAAAATAAATAACAATATGGGGATGAGGTAGTTGGGTGGGCTCATGTATGGGTGCAGTATAACCAGTTGATATTACAGTTTCAATAAATTAATCCTTAAATGGCATTTGACTGAATATGAGGCCATTTAACAGTTAGGATTTGTTATCTGTAATGGTTATGATAAATGAGGCATTGTTGCCCACTGTTGGCATATACTGAACAAAAGTATAAATGCAAAATGCAACAATTTCAATGAATTTACTGAGTTACAGTTCATATAAGGAAATCAATACATTCAAATAAATTCATTAGGCCCTAATCTATGGATTTCACATGACTGGGCAGGGGCGCAGCCATGGGTGGACCTGGGAGGGCACTTGGGAGCCGGGAACTGCCAAACAGAATCAGTTTTCCCCACAAAAGGGCTTACTCATCAGTTTCATCAGCTGTCCGGGTGGTTGGTCTCAGACGATCCTGCAGGTGAAGAAGCCGGATGTGGAGGTCCTGGGCTGGCGTGGTTACATGTGGTTGTGAGGCCAGTTGAGTGGACTGCCAAATTCTCTAAAACGACGTTGGAGGCGGCTTATGGTAGAGAAATGAACATTCCATTTTCTGGGAGAACGGCAAGTTCATCTCAAGAACACCGTGTTCATCTCAGCCTATGCTGCCCTTCAGTCCCTTGACTTTTTGGCCTTGACAGAGACATGGATCACCCCAGAGAACACTGTTACTCCAGCTGCTCTTTCTTCATCTGACTATGTTTTCTCGTCTGAGAGTATCTGGTCGTCACGGTGGTGGTACAGGTCTACTCATTTCTCCTAACTGGAGACTTTCTATTTTCTCCCTGTCTCACCTGTCCATCACCTCATTTGAATTCCATGCTGTCGCTGTCACTTGTCCACTCAAGCTTAACGTTGATGTCATCTATCACCCACAAGGTGATCCTCTGTAGCTCAGCTGGTAGAGCACGGCGCTTGTAACGCTAAGGTAGTGGGTTCGATCCCCGGGACCACCCATACAGTCATACGTGCATACATTTTATTTTTTTGTGTAAGTCGCTTTGGATAAAAGCGTCTGCTAAATGGCATATTATATAAGGTGCCCTTGGAGAGTTCCTCAATGAGCTGGACACCTTGATAAGCTCATTTCCTGACGATGGCTCACCGCTCCTCGTACTTGGCGACTTCAACCTCCCGACGTCTTCAATTCTTTTTTTTCCAACTCTCCTTTTCCCAGTCCCCTCCAACTCACAAGGCAGGCAATATCCTTGACCTCATCTTTAATAGAGGCTGTTCTCCTACTAATCTCACTGCAACCCCTCTCCAGGTCTCTGATCACTTTTCTGTCTCCCTTTCCTCCAACCCTAACCATTCAGCCCCTACCCAGATGGTCATGTGCCATCACAATCTTCTCTCTCTCTCTCCCACTACTCTCTCCTCTTCTATCCTATCATCTCTCCCTTCTGCTAAATCCTTCTCCCTCCTGTCTCCTGATTCTGCCTCTTCGACCCTACTTTCCTCCCTTTCATCTAATGACTCGCACTGTCCCCTTTCCTCCCGGCGGGCTCGGCCCTCCCCTCCTGCTCCGTGTCTGAGTGACTCATTGCGAGCTGACAGAACAGGGCTGCGGCAGCTGAGTGAAAAGGGAGAAAAACTGAACTTCCGTAGTACCTATCATCCTTTCACTCCCTCCTCTCTACCTTCTCTTCCTCTGTATCCGCTGCGAAAGCCACTTTCTCCCATTCTAAATGTCTAGTTTCTGCCTCTAACCCTCGGAAACCCTTTCCCACCTTCTCCTCCCTCCTTAATCCTCCACCCCCTCCCCTTCCCTCTCTGCGGACAACTTTGTCAACCATTTTGAAAAGAATGTTGACGACATCTGCTCCTCATTCACTCACACTATTGAGTCCACTGGTCCCACTCACACAGAACTACCCTACGCCTTGACCTCTTTCTCCCCTCTCTCTCCAGATGACATCCTGTGACTAGTGAGGTCTGGCCGCCCGACAACCTGCCCGCTGGACCCCATCCCCTCCTCCCTTCTCCAGACCATCTCTGGAGACCTTCTCCCATTCCTCACTTCCCTCAACAACTCATCCCTGACCACTGGCTGTGTCCCCTCTGACTTCAAAATGTCCAGAGTCGCTCCCCTCCTCAAGAAACCAACCCTCGACTCATCTGACGTCAAAAACTACAGACCTGTATCCCTTCTTTCTTTTCTTTCCAAAACACTTGAGCTTGCTGTCTCTGATCAACTCTATCTCTCTCAGAACTATCTTATTGACCCTAACCAGTCAGGCTTCAAGACGGGTTACTCAACCGAGACTGCTCTTTTCTGTGTCACGGAGGCTCTCCGCACTGCCAAAGCTGACTCTGTCTCCTCTGTTGTCATCCTCCTAGATCTATGCGCTGCCTTCAACACCGTGAACCATCAGATCCTCCTCTCCACCCTCTCAGGGCTGATCCTCCTCTCCACCCTCTCAGGGCTGATCCTCCTCTCCACCCTCTCAGGGCTGATCCTCCTCTCCACCCTCTCAGGGCTGATCCTCCTCTCCACCCTCTCAGGGCTGATCCTCCTCTCCACCCTCTCAGGGCTGATCCTCTTCCACCCTCTCAGGGCTGATCCTCCTCTCCACCCTCTCAGGGCTGATCCTCCTCTCCACCCTTCAGGGCTGATCCTCCTCTCCACCCTCTCAGGGCTGATCCTCCTCTCCTCCCTCTCAGGGCTGATCCTCCTCTCCACCCTCTCAGGGCTGATCCTCCTCTCCACCCTCTCAGGGCTGATCCTCCTCTCCACCCTCTCAGGGCTGATCCTCCTCTCCGGCGTCTCAGGCTCTGCACACTCTTGGATTGCATCCTACCTGGCAGGCCGCTCCTACCAGGTGACGTGGAGAGGATCTGTATCTGCATCACTGGTGTCCACTACTGGTGTCCCCCAGGGCTCGGTTCTAGGCCCTCTCCTCTTCTCTCTATACCCCAAGTCACTAGGCTCTGTCATATCCTCACATGGTCTCTCCTATCATTGATATGCGAATGACACTCAACTACTTTTCTCCTTCCCCCCTTCTGACACCCAGGTGGCGACACACATCTCTGCGTGCCTGGCAGATATCTCAGCTTGGATGTCCTCAAGCTCAACCTCAACAAGACGGAGCTGCTCTTCCTCCCGGGGAAGGCCTGCCCGCTCAAAGACCTTTCCATCATGGTTGACAACGCCACGGTGTCACCTTCCCAGAGTGCCAAGAACCTTGGCGTGACCCTGGACAACACCATGTCATTCTCTGCAAACATCAAAGCAGTGACTCGCTCCTGCAGATTCATGTTCTACAACATCCGTAGAGTATGACCCTACCTCACACAGGAAGCGGCGCAGGTCCTAATCCAGGCACTTGTCATCTCCCGTCTGGACTACTGCAACTTGCTGTTGGCTAGGTTCCTCGCTTGTGCCATCAAACCCCTGCAACTTATCCAGAATTCAGCAGCCCGCCTGGTTTTTCAACCTTCCCAAGTTCTCCCATGTCACCCCGCTCCTCCTCACACTCCACTGGCTTCCAGTTGAAGCTCGCATTCACTACAATACCATGGTGCCTACCTACGGAGCAGCAAGAGGAACTGCCCCTCCCTACCTTCAGGCTATGCTCAAACAGTTCACCCCAACCCGAGCACTCCGTTCTGCCACCTCAGGTCTCTTGGCCCTCCCACCCCTACGGGAGTGCAGCTCCTGCTCAGCCCAGTCAAAGCTATTCGCTGCTCTGGCACCCCAATGGTGGAACCAGCTTCCCCCTGAAACTAGGACAGCAGAGTCCCTGCCCATCTTCCCAAAACATCTGAAACCCTTCAAACAGTATCTTAAATAATCTTCCTCCTCCTGACCCCCACCCTTTCTAGCTCTGACTCTACTGAAGAAGGACTTTAACTTACTTTAAGGAAGAAGAAGAATGTACTTCCTGCCTATGATCTGCGGTTGTCACTACTGTAAGTCTCTCTGGATAAGAGCGTCTGCTAAATGACTCACTACTGTAAGTCTCTCTGGATAAGAGCGTCTGCTAAATGACTCACTACTGTAAGTCTCTCAGGATAAGAGCGTCTGGTAAATGACTCACTACTGTAAGTCTCTCTGGATAAGAGCGTCTGCTAAATCACTCAAATGTAAATGTTAATCAAGGGGTCTGAATACTTTCAGAATGCACTGTGTGTAATATATATATATATATACCTTCATATACAGTCCCAGTCAAAAGTTTTAGAACACCTGCTCATTCAAGGGTTTTTCTTTATTTTTACTATTTTCTGCATTGTTGTTATGTCATTTCATAGTGTTGTGTGAACCAGGTTAAAGGTTAGTAGATAAGGGATTCTGGGCGCCGCACAGTCTGAATACCAAGGATTCCATTATTGTCGAGGGAGATTACTGAGGTTGATCTTAGAATGATGGATGGACATGATATACTGACTTGGGGTTACAAGGTAATAACATCAAAGAAGGGAGTACCCATTGAGGGTTGCCAGATGTTGTTGAAGAAACGTGTAACAGAGGGTATATAAACTGAGATATTTTCTTTGTTCAGTAGTTCGGAATAGCTAGAGGCGAAGCACGTGCCTTTTGTTAGAACGAACCATGGTACCTATTAAATATTTGAATGAACTCCCCAGCTAAGTGTTAATATTCTTGTATCCTTAATTACTTGATACCCGAGAAACTCATCATAACAATTGTAGAATAATAGTGAAGACATCAAAACTATGAAATAACACACATGGAATCATGTAGTAACCAAAAAAGTGTTAAACAAATCAAAATACATTTGAGATTCTTCAAATAGCCACCCTTTGCCTTGATGACAGCTTTGCACACAAAGAACTTTGAAAGTTTCTTCAAGTGCAGTCGCAAAAACCATCAAGCGCTATGATGAAACTGGCTCTCATGAGGACCGCCACAGGAATGGAAGACCCAGAGTTACCTCTGCTGCAGAGTAGAAGTCCATTAGAGTTACCAGCCTCAGAAATTGCAGCCCAAATAAATGCTTCACAGAGTTCAAGTAACAGACACATCTCAACATCAACTGTTCAGAGGAGACTGTGTGAATCAGGCCTTCATGATCAGGTCTTCATGGTCGAATTGCTGCAAAGAAACCACTACTAAAGGACACCAATAAGAAGAAGAGACTTGCTTGGGCAAAGAAACACGAGCAATGGACATTAGACCGGTGGAAATTTGTCCTTTGGTCTGGAGTCCAAATTGGAGGTTTTTGGTTCCAACCGCCGTGTCTTTGTGAGAGTGATGGAGTGCTGCATCAGATGACCTGGCCTCCACAATCCCCCGACCTCAACCCAATAGAAATGGTTTGGGATGAGTTGGACCGCAGAGTGAAGGAAAAGCAGCCAACAAGTGCTCAGCATATGTGGGAACTCCTTCAAGACTGTTGGAAAAGCATTCCAGGTGAAGCTGGTTGAGAGAATACCAAGGGTGTGGAACGCTGTTATCAAGGCAAAGGGTGGCTATTTGAAGAATCTGACATATAAAATATATTTTGATTTGTTTAACACTTTTTTGGTTGCTACATGATTCCATGTGTTATTTCATAGTTTTGATGTCTTCACTATTATTCTACAATGTAGAAAATAGTAAAAATAAAGAAAAACCCTTGAATGAGTAGGTGTTCTAAAACTTTTGACCGTTAGTGAATACAGTACCAGTCAAAAGTTTGGACACCTACTCATTCCAAATTGCAGATACTGATAGTGAGGATTTGTTCAATCAGTCACTTGCATGAACACAGAAATTGGTTATTAGAAAAGCACAAACAGAACATTTTCCATCACAATTGTATCAGAGAGGAAGAAGTGAAGTGAGAGGTTTCACTCTCCTCAAAATATGCCCAATGCGTTTTTTATAGGCTTATTTTGGACCTGAGCTTGTCGCCTGCCTTCCCGCAATTGGGACGACTCCCATTGTTAGGGCGGAGACTTGAGCATCTTGTCATAACATACAGATCTCTGATAGTATTTTCTGTTGGGCATGGCATTGTACTGTTTGGAAAAAATGTAACCGTTTGTTGACCGCTTAATGAGGGTCAGTTAGTTGGCATCAAAATTGATCGAAATGTGTATCCCTAGACAAAATATCTAAATGGCTCTAATAATCCTGTTCACATCAGAAGTCAGTCTACCTGAAGGCACTGATAAATGCAGAAAATTGCCTTTTCAAAATAAAACTTCTGCCACAGCGACCATGTTATTTTTGTGAGTTCAGACATAACGTTATGTGAAAACAACTTCTAAGACGCAAACATTTAGTTGTTCCTAACTCACTTCACTCGCCCTAAAGAGGGAGGCTCGGCTGGTGCTGGCAGCTCAAGTACACAGCTGGAATGCAGAATAAGGTGTTTACATGTCCTAATAATTCACTTAACCCCTTATGTACAATTCTAGTAACAAACCAACAATTGGCCACTAGCTGTCATTATAGCTATTTAAAGGGAGATTACTAATGAATAAATACAGTGGGGAGAACAAGTATTTGATACACTGCTGATTTTGCAGGTTTTCCTACTTACAAAGCATGTAGAGGTCTGTAATTTTTATCATAGGTACACTTCAACTGTGAGAGACGGAATCTTAAACAAAAATCCAGAAAATCTCATTTGTATGATTTTTAAGTAATTAATTTGCATTTTATTGCATGACATAAGTATTTGATCACCTACCAACCAGTAAGAATTCCGGCTCTCACAGACCTGTTAGTTTTTCTTCAAGAAGCCCTCTTGTTCTCCACTCATTACCTGTATTAACTGCACCTGTTTGAACTCGTTACCTGTATAAAAGACACCTGTCCACACACTCAATCAAACAGACTCCAACCTCTCCACAATGGCCAAGACCAGAGAGTTGTGTAAGGACATCAGGGATAAAATTGTAGACCTGCACAAGGCTGGGATGGGCTACAGGACAATAGGCAAGCAGCTTGGTGAGAAGGCAACAACTGTTGGCGCAATTATTAGAAAATGGAAGAAGTTCAAGATGACGGTCAATCACCCTCGGTCTGGGGCTCCATGCAAGATCTCACCTCGTGGGGCATCAATGATCATGAGGAAGGTGAGGGATCAGCCCAGAACTACACGGCAGGACCTGGTCAATGACCTGAAGAGAGCTGGGACCACAGTCACAAAGAAAACCATTAGTAACACACTACGCCATCATGGATTAAAATCCTGCAGCGCACGCAAGGTCCCCCTGCTCAAGCCAGCGCATGTCCAGGCCCGTCTGAAGTTTGCCAATGACCATCTGGATGATCCAGAGGAGGAATGGGAGAAGGTCATGTGGTCTGATGAGACAAAAATAGAGCTTTTGGTCTAAACTCCACTCGCCGTGTTTGGAGGAAGAAGAAGGATGAGTACAACCCCAAGAACAACATCCCAACCGTGAAGCATGGAGGTGGAAACATCATTCTTTGGGGATGCTTTTCTGCAAAGGGGACAGGACGACTGCACCGTATTGAGGGGAGGATGGATGGGGCCATGTATCGCGAGATCTTGGCCAACAACCTCCTTCCCTCAGTAAGAGCATTGAAGATGGGTCGTGGCTGGGTCTTCCAGCATGACAACGACCCGAAACACACAGCCAGGGCAACTAAGGAGTGGCTCCGTAAGAAGCATCTCAAGGTCCTGGAGTGGCCTAGTCAGTCTCCAGACCTGAACCCAATAGAACATCTTTGGAGGGAGCTGAAAGTCTGTATTGCCCAGCGACAGCCCCGAAACCTGAAGGATCTGGAGAAGGTCTGTATGGAGGAGTGGGCCAAAATCCCTGCTGCAGTGTGTGCAAATCTGGTCAAGACCTACAGGAAACGTATGATCTCTGTAATTGCAAACAAAGGTTTCTGTACCAAATATTAAGTTCTGCTTTTCTGATGTATCAAATATTTATGTCATGCAATAAAATGCAAATTAATTACTTAATCATACAATGTGATTTTCTGGATTTTTGTCCGTCTCTCACAGTAGAAGTGTACCTATGATAAAAATTACAGACCTCTACATGCTTTGTAAGTAGGAAAACCTGCAAAATTGGCAGTGTATCAAATACTTGTTCTCCCCACTGTACATATTTTCTATACATATCTATTGAATAATAAATCACCAGAATAAGTTCTATACAAATCAAATGCTAGACTAGGAGTGTGGGGTAATAATTTTGAGATGCTTTTTTCCAGTGGAGGTTAGTTGATGACTTGCCTGGCAGGGCTGTGGGATAATTCAAATGGAACTGTTAACAGCCATTACCCAGGTAGTATTGTGAATAAATAACAGCTATTAACCAATCGCCATCCAGGATCCAGCTGTACGGTTTTATAATGAGGGATCTAGTCTAGATTACACCTAATAGGAAGACAGTTTTATCATGTGGAGGTTTCATTCAGGTCTCTCTGTTTAACTAAATACTCTGTCTTTGGCAGGAGAGAGACCAGACTCTCACTCTGACAGCAGTAAGAGTCCTTCAGGGGAACCAGACCCAGAGACTCCCAAACCAGTGAGACGCCACCACTGCTCCCAGTGTAATATGAGTTTTAAGTGTTCATGGAACCTAAAAGAGCATGAGAGGTCACACACAGGAGAAAAGCCTTTCCAATGCTCCCAGTGTGAAAATACATTTTCGAGATCACAGAACCTAAAAATACATCAGAGGACACATACAGGGGAGAAACCTTTTCTCTGCTCCCAGTGTGGAAAGTGTTTTACCCAGTTATGGAGCCTGAACAAACATAATAGAATACACACAGGAGAAAAGCCTTACCACTGTTCCCACTGTGGAAAGAATTTTAGGTTGTTAGATAAGCTGAAGGAACATGAGAGGACGCACACGGGGGAGAAACCTTACCATTGCTCCATGTGTGGAAAGAATTTTACCCAGTTGGCTAACCTAAAAGAGCATGAAAAGAA
Source organism: Coregonus clupeaformis (assembly GCF_020615455.1). Taxonomy (NCBI): domain Eukaryota; kingdom Metazoa; phylum Chordata; class Actinopteri; order Salmoniformes; family Salmonidae; genus Coregonus; species Coregonus clupeaformis. The sequence continues at coordinate 39,556 of NW_025537012.1, forward strand.
ACACACTGCAGAAAAGCTTTTCCAATGTTCCCAGTGTGGAAAGAGATTTTCACAATCACAGGAACTAAAGTCACACGAGAGGACACACACAGGGGAGAAACTTCACCACTGCTCCCATTGTGGAAAGAGTTTTACGCAGTTAGGGAGCCTGAACAAACATAAGAGAATACACTCTGGAGAAAAGCCTTACCCCTGTGCACATTGTGGAAAGAGATTTTCACGCTCACAGGACCTAAAATCACATGAGAGGACACACACAGGGGAGAAACCTTACCATTGCTCCCTGTGTGGAAATGATTTTACCCATTTAGGAAGCCTGAACAAACATAAGAATAGAATACACTCTGGAGTGAAGCCTTACCCATGTAACCATTGCCTAATGAATTTCAGGTTGTTAAATAACCTTAAGGAGCATGAGAAGACACACACATCTTACCACGGTCCCCGTGGAAAGGAGTTGACCAATTTAGGGAACATATAAGATCATGCGAGGACACACGGGGGCCAAATCATGCAATTTCTCCCAGTGTGGAAAGAGTTTTATACCCAGTTAGGAAACCTGAAAAGGCACGTGGACATACACACACACAGGGGAGGATAAAGCTCACAGTTTGGAAAGAGTTTTAGTCAGGTAACCTAATTGTGGAAAGACATTTTCCCGGACAGAGGACTTGAAATCACATGACAGAATAGAGAGGCTGTGTTCTGACTGATGTTTGACTGTTGTTTTATGCCACATTAAATCATATTGTTTAGATGAAATCTTACTCAAGAATAGGCTATTTTAGTTATTTCCTGTGGAGACATATTATGTCTAAAATCAGATTACAATTTTAAAATATGTATTTTGTTTTGATTCTACACTTTCATATATTGGATACAAGTATGAACCTTTTTTAGATGTTTTATTATATGATTTGGATATTTTAAAATGTAAATTGTTAATTGGATGAATATTGTGTGTATTTCTTGATTCTAACCTTGAAAACCTCATGAAATGTAGTTTGTTTGGTTTCATTGAGTTAATTTGTGTACTAGTCTCCAAGCTAAAGGTGTATGCACATGTGATGATGATCTGATAAGTTGTTAACATGAAAAACATTCACTACCTCATGAATGTTCCCATCAGTATTATTCCACCATGTCGGAGACAACACCGGTGCTGATTTGTAAAACACATTTGATTTAATGCAACATTTTTTATCTGAATAAAAATAAAATGAGTATTTTTTAAACCGTGTTAGCCACTAATGGACATTCATTATATACATCTATGGACTTACTGAAATGAGCTCTTCTGATTGGGTGAATGGATGGCTGGAAGGTAGATGACACAAAGTGTCAGTCACAACACAAGGAGAGGGTTTTGAGAGCCTTTGACCTTATATTTAAATCAGTTTGCTTCTTTAGTCATTTTCTAGTGCCTTCAGATGGTATTCATACCCCTTGACTTATTCCACAATTTGGTTGTTACAACCTGTATTCAAAATAAATTAAATTATTTGTACATGTTTTTAGAAGTTTTGCTAATTTTAATTTAAGGTGACAGTGACACTATTCAATACCGCCTTGCACACACTTGCCTATATCTAGCTGGTCTAGGGTGTAATCATTAGTCCATCAGTTGCAAACGAGAATCTTTCAACAGAATCATCGGAATGAACACACCCCTGATCACCCGCACACACAGTTCACTTTCATAGCAGCCGCATACAAACAGCATGATCACTTTCATAGCAGCCACATGCAAACAGCATGATCACTTTCATAGCAGCCACATACAAACAGCATGATCACCAGTTCCCTTTCATAGCAGCCACATACAAACAGCATGATCCCTTTCATAGCAGCCACATACAAACAGCATGATCACTTTCATAGCAGCCACATACAAACAGCATGATCACTTTGCTCATGGTATAGTTCCTTCTCACATCTACGCGCTCTCCTCCTCTCACCTCTTCCCTTGTGGACTTCAATGCACAACACATCAGCTGTATGTGACCAGGCGAAAAAACCTTTCCAAGCCAAACCGCTACATACAGCCTACATCGTTGTCCCCATATTAGCTAAAGTAACGTCCTAGTCAACATAGCTAATAGAAATAATGCGTTAGTAAACCTGCTACAATCATGCAGTAACATTACAGTGTATAGTCAGTAAACAGTTTAGCAGATAATCCAGTGCTTTATGGTTATGGGTTCAGCTGTATAGGATAATCCAGTGCTTTATGGTTATGGGTTCAGCTGTATAGGATAATCCAGTGCTTTATGGTTATGGGTTCAGCTGTATAGGATAATCCAGTGCTTTATGGTTATGGGTTCAGCTGTATAGGATAATCCAGTGCTTTATGGTTATGGGTTCAGCTGTATAGGATAATCCAGTGCTTTATGGTTATGGGTTCAGCTGTATAGGATAATCCAGTGCTTTATGGTTATGGGTTCAGCTGTATAGGATAATCCAGTGCTTTATGGTTATGGGTTCAGCTGTATAGGATAATCCAGTGCTTTATGGTTATGGGTTCAGCTGTATAAAATAATCCAGTGCTTTATGGTTATGGGTTCAGCTGTATAGGATAATCCAGTGCTTTATGGTTATGGGTTCAGCTGTATAGGATAATCCAGTGCTTTATGGTTACGGTTCAGCTTTATAGGATAATCCAGTGCTTTATGGTTATGGGTTCAGCTGTATAGGATAATCCAGTGCTTTATGGTTATGGGTTCAGCTGTATAGGATAATCCAGTGCTTTATGGTTATGGTTTCAGCTGTATAGGATAATCCAGTGCTTTATGGTTACGGTTCAGCTGTATAGGATAATCCAGTGCTTTATGGTTATGGGTTAAACTGTATAGGATAATCCAGTGCTTTATGGGTTCAGCTGTATAGGATAATCCAGTGCTTTATGGTTATGGGTTCAGCTGTATAGGATAATCCAGTGCTTTATGGTTATGGGTTCAGCTTTATAGGATAATCCAGTGCTTTATGGTTATGGGTTCAGCTTTATAGGATAATCCAGTGCTTTATGGTTATGGGTTCAGCTGTATAGGATAACCCAGTGCTTTATGGTTATGGGTTTAGCTGTATAGGATAATCCAGTGCTTTATGGTTATGGGTTCAGCTGTATAGGATAATCCAGTGCTTTATGGTTATGGGTTCAGCTGTATAGGATAATCCAGTGCTTTATGGTTATGGGTTCAGCTGTATAGGATAATCCAGTGCTTTATGGTTATGGGTTCAGCTGTATAGGATAATCCAGTGCTTTATGGTTATGGTTCAGCTGTATAGGATAATCCAGTGCTGTATGGTTATGGGTTCAGCTGTATAGGATAATCCAGTGCTTTATGGTTATGGGTTCAGCTGTATAGGATAATCCAGTGCTTTATGGTTATGGGTTCAGCTGTATAGGATAATCCAATGCTTTATGGTTATGGGTTCAGCTTTATAGGATAATCCAGTGCTTTATGGTTATGGGTTCAGCTGTATAGGATAATCCAGTGCTTTATGGTTATGGTTCAGCTGTATAGGATAATCCATTATGGTTATGGGTTCAGCTGTATAGGATAATCCAGTGCTTTATGGTTACGGTTCAGCTTTATAGGATAATCCAGGACTTTATGGTTATGGGTTCAGGACACTCAGCTAAAAGCAGTAGAATGTCACAACACACTTTGGAGACATTTACAGTATATGAGTGATTATGTGTCATAAAGGCAAAAAACACATGTTGGCATTATTTGGTTTTATAAGATAAAGCAATTCACACATTGAGGAAGTAGGTTTTCAGCAATAGAATCTGGATCCCCCAATTCTCTGTATACGTTTTCAGGAGGCAAAAAATATCAATCAAACAACTATAAAAAAATTCTGGACTCCAGTCCACATCCGTTGTTCCACAGAACTAAAAAGCCCAATCACACAGAATTGTCATATCTGGCCCTCACATGGTATTTGATACAGGTGAAAGCCATTCCTAAGCTCACAGAGTGGCTCCACATTCATTATTGGGACTAGGTCCCAATCTACAGGCCTTCATGTCAATCAATCAATCACATGTATTTAAAAAAGCCCTTTTTACATCAGCAGATGTCACAAAGTGCTTATACAGAAACCCAGCCCAAAAAAAAAAAAAACATCAAGCAATGCAGATGTAGAAGCACTGTGGCTAGGAAAAACTCCCTAGAAAGGCAGAAACCTAGGAAGAAACCTAGAGAGGGACCAGGCTCTGAGGGGGCGGCCAGTCCCCTTCTGGCTGTGTCGGGTGGAGATTATAACAGTACATGGCCATTAAGGCCAGATCCTTCTTCAAGATGTTCAAAC